>NC_051423.1:7837619-7842619 GCF_015228065.2 Penaeus monodon | reverse complement strand
TGTAACTCTCAAAGAAGAAAAAAATCTTTTTAGCTTTCGGGAACGAGACATTTCCGTCATTTGGGATTTTTGACAGGCTGACAAGTATAAGCCATGGTGTTAAATCACACAGGTTGCTTCTCTGTTGAAGGGAAGGGGTGTGTGTCTTTGTTGGAAGACTGAAATGAATGTTTCATGTTGTTTGAGTACTGTATATGTGATACAGTTGATAGTGAATACTGTACTGTGATACAGATAAGTGAAGACATGATAAATACAGCTATAACCTAATCTATTTCCTGACCACAGCATTTACCAAGCATAAAGTACACTGATGTATGTTCATCTACCCTCTTTAATGCACAGGAGCCAGTAACTTCTTACTTCTAAACCCCTTTTTTTCTAAGTCATGAACTTTCCTCCCATACAGCATATCAAATACTGTCCAAACAAACACATTCATATGAAAAAGCTCCTTATAGCAAGCTAATAACAAGCTAAACATATATTTGTAACACTATTCAGTCTAATACTAAACCCTGGCTCATACCTCTCTGAAGGGCATCTTTTTCCCTTTTTTTTTTTCCTTCTTTTATTTTGTACCTAAGATCATAATAATATCTAGAGGAAACGAGTGTGTTAGAAGTGGAACATACCCGAGCATCCCTGCGGTCATGGCCAGCGGTCTGACCAGTTGCAATGAGGAGTTTGTTGGGATGAACTGCCAGGCTGTGAAAAAAAATAAGCAGATCCTTCAGAAGAAGTCAAATTTTAAATATATTAGATAAATTGTACATACTTTCTGAATCAGCTATAGCAATGAGAGAGAGAGAGAGAGAGAGAGAGAGAGAGAGAGAGAGAGAGAGAGAGAGAGAGAGAGAGAGAGAGAGAGAGAGAGAGAGAGAGAGAGAGAGAGAGAGAAAAAATGTTTCAAACTGACCATTTAATGTCATCTGTATGTCCGAGATAATGACGCTGCATCTGATCTTCAACATTGTACAGAACAACCACAGCTGCCACAAAGTAGACGATCTCTCCAGTCGGTAACTGGTAGACATTATTCCTGCAGTCTCGTCCTCTGTGAAGGCACACAAAATCATTAACAAAGGGTAAAAGAGAAAAAGAAAAAAAGATTAATTAATTAAGAATAGTATTTAAACATCTATACACAAACAAATGTAACTTTATCTGCACTTTACTTGCTTTGATTTCACAAAATATACTGTTAAATAAATTAGGAAATCTATTTGTAAACTTAACATTAACATGCTTGACATTCATTCATCAATCTTTAATACTAGGAATGACTGATACTGACAAATATCAATATAGACACACACACACACACACACACACACACATCACACACACACACACACACACACACACACACACACACACACACACTCACACACGCGCACACACACACACACACACACACACACACACACACACACACACACACACACACACACACACACACACACACACACACACACACACACGCACGCACACACACACACACACACACACACACACACACACACACACACACACACACACACACACACACACACACGCATACACACACACACACACACACCCTAACCCTAATAAAAATGACTTGTACATGCCCTCCCCTACAAATTATAATATTCCTCTCTTCACACATACCTGTAACCATAGACCCACTCTAACTTCAGCTTAGCAGGTGGCTGTGCTGTGGGTCCAGAGGGATTGTATGTTTCACGCATGGGGGTCGGCACGTACAAGTTAAGGGGACGTCCCCGCAGGTACATCTTAACGACCCCTTCATCTGGGTTGTATTGGGCCTCTCGAGCTCTGTGGAATAGCCAGGCATCAGCTCTGGGTCATGATATCGTAAGAACCTTGCAAGTGCTTTTAAAGTCATCTTGTTGGACTTCTAAATCTGGCATGTGATCATTCTTTCTTTACTGAAGGGAAAAAAAATATGAGAAATTGAAAGTAAAAGGAAAACGACAACAATCTGAGGGTAACTTTTTCATATTTACATCATCCTTGGATTTATTCACAGGTGAGGATTCCAGTAACTGCAGTCTTACTTTGAAATACAAAGAAACAAAAATAACCGAAAAGATATATATATACTTACGTCATGGTAAATACATTAGTATGTAATATAATATTCCAATAAATAAGGAAATAAATATTACACTACCTTGACTGATAAGTATAGTTGATCAGTAAAAGCAGATTAGTGAGAAAGAAAGAAAGAAAGAAAGAGAGAGAGATGGGGGGGAGAGGGAGAGAGGGAGGGAGAGAGGGAGAGAAGGAGGGAGGGAGAGACGGAGGGGAGAGGCGAGAGAGGAAGAGAGAGGGGGGAGAGAGGGGAAGAAAGGAGGAGAGGGGAGGGAGAGAGATGGAGGGAAGGAGGGAGTGTTTGAGAGAGGGAAAGAAAAAAGGAGAAGAGGAGGAAGAGGGGAAAGAGAGAAAGACAAAGAAAGACAGACAGACAGAGAGAGAGAGAGAGAGAGAGAGAGAGAGAGAGAGAGAGAGAGAGAGAGAGAGAGAGAGAGAGAGAGAGAGAGAGAAGAAAAAGACTAAAAAAGACAAAGAAAACCTATGAAATGTATACCACCTGCCAAAAAAATAAAAGTTACAACAAGCACCAAAGGAAGAAATACAAAATAAACAATAAAAAAATACCACCATTATAAGTATATAATATCCCCCCAAAACCAGTTGGAGAATCAAAATATTAAAAAGCGATAAGAAAAACCACAAATAAATAAGGGGCCGAAGAGGAAGAAAAATGGGGTTTTGACATAAGGGGTTACCCGTGTCTGGTGAGGTTTAGCTGAGATGTGGATGACCTCAGGTTGTTCAGGTTGTGGAGCGAACCGCTGTTGGGTCGTCTGCAAGGCAACAGAGACGGCCGGGCGAGGTTAGGTCAAAGGTCACAGCCAGCGAAAAAAAGGGGGGAGGGGAGAAAGGAAGAGGGGGGGGGAAAGAAAGGGTCACACCGACGAAAAAAAAAAAAACTCAGGAAAAAAAAAAAGAAAAAAAGGAGGGGAAGTGGGAGAGAGAAACAAACTGACAGACAAACAAACATACATAAAAAAGGAGCGATAGTTGTCAACAAACACATAACGAAAAGACAAGGGGTAGGGAAGTGAAAAAAAAAAAAAACATTTCTTCTGAGTAAAAAGAAAAAAAAGAAAGAAAAAATAAAATAAAATCAATCAAGCACGACGGTGAAAACAGGCTTGCACAACGGAGATAAGCAAACTACACGTGTTGCAGACAGCCACAGGATTTCAAAGCAGCATTCGCAAAACAGTGCAAATTGTATCTCTACACACATACATCACACAGGCTTTTTTGTAGGTACATAGCATTATTCCTACTGAAGGGATAGTGAGCTTTCTATCAGCTCGGGAGAATGGAAATACTATTTATATTTAATTTCAAATAGCAATTTAGCTAATGAATTGATATAAAACTACGCCATGGAATCTAACCGTTAATCTAAAAATCGCAAGTTCAGTAATTATTCAAAATACTCTATTACTACAGCTGAATTTTCAGGTAAACTGAATTACACTCTACTGATTTCGCCTCCAAAAAGTATTTTTCCTTAATTATTTTCCCTAAGCAAATTCTCCCTGATAATCTATATATTTTCGATAGACTGGGATACAATCTATCCATGAGTGATCTTTGCCGAGTAATGCAATAATCATCAATCACTTTCAATTACTTTTTTATATACGAACAAAATTAACGAGTGAAATACATCTTAAGCCCTGAAAATCTTTAACAAAAATAAACATTCTGCACTCAATATCGTTCATATTTATTGCTTTATTCTTTTATTTTTTTTGTTTTGCTTGTTATTAAAGAACAAACAGTAACTAGGTGCAATCCATGCATATATAAAATACATACACATTATTCAAAAGCGCTCGTAGTCACTTGCATGCGAGGCTTGAGGGGGGGGGGGAGGATAAGGGGAAGGGGAAGGGTGAAGGGTGAAGGGGGAGGGGGAGGAGGGGTCTGGTTCATGCACGAAGCAATTCAGCTCCAGAGGAAATGGAGCCAGTCACTAAAACACTAAAAAAAAAAAAAAAAAAAACGGGGGGAAAAAGGAATGACTTCCTGGCGGTAGGCACTCGAGCATGCTGCGGTTTTCAAGGACGTGGGGAAAGGGGTGGGAGGGGGTGTGTGGTGTCCAAAGGGGTGGGGGTGGGGGGTGTCCGTAGGGGGAGATAAGGGAGGGAGGGGTGATGGAGGGGGAGGCGGGTGGGGATGGATTGTGGCTTTCGATTATCGCCAATGGCAGTAATAATGGTAATGATGAGGGTAATGGTAAAAGTAAGTGATGAGGATGTAATACAGCTAATAAAAAAAAAAAAAAAAGCCATAATAATGCTAATAAAAATAAAAACAATAACAATAATAATAGTAATCATAATAATCATCATAACAGTAGTTAATAATAATGATAATAAAAACAACTATAATAATAATAATGATAATGTTAACAATAATAACAACAAAACAACAACAACAATAATAATAGAAGTTTAATAATAATAATAATAATAATAATAATAATAATAATAATAATAATAATAATAATAATAATAATAATAATAATAATAATAATAATAACAATAGTAAGAGTAGTGATAATAATGATAATAATAATAATAAAATAATAATAATAATAATAATAATAATAATAATAATAATAATAATAATAATAATAATAATAATAATAGAAATAATAATAATAATAATAATAATAATAATAATATCATAATAACAATAATAATAACATAATAATAATAATAATAAAAATCACAAAACCTTAATTCAGAATTTCGTCAATCTCTCCTTTGCCAATATTTTTTTCTTTTTCTTTTTCAGACACAACAAACCCGCCAATAAATCAGCCAATCATCGTAAGAAACAGCGCCAAGTCCCCACAACAGGGAATACATCCGTTACCCTCCTCTCCTTTCTCGTCTATTAGC
>NC_051423.1:7827619-7830119 GCF_015228065.2 Penaeus monodon | reverse complement strand
CTCCTTCCTGGGATGACCCTAGGGGGCTGGGAGACGGAACAAGAGGAGGAGGAGGAGGAGGAGGTGGAGGAGGAGGGGGAGGGGGAGGAGGAGGAGGAGGAGGAGGAGGAGGAGGAGGAGGAGTAGGAGGAGTAGGAGGAGAAGGAGGAAGAGGGGGAAGAGGAGGAGGAAGAGGACGGGGGGAGGAGGAGGGGGGAGGAGGAGGGGGGAAGAGGAGGAGGAGGAGGAGGAGGAGGAGGAGGAGGAGGAGGAGGAGGAGGAGGAGGATGGGCGGCAACGAGATGTACAGGTGAGGTGACCTTGGGGGTTGGGTTGGAGGTGAGATGGGAGACTGTTTTGTACATTATTATGAGGGAGGGAGAGAGGGAGGAAGGTTCTCCTGTCTACTATCTCTCTGTGTCTGTGTCTGTCTGTCTCTCTTTCTCTCTCTCTCTCTCTCTCTCTCTCTCTCTCTCTCTCTCTCTCTCTCTCTCTCTCTCTCTCTCCCCCTCTCTCTATCTCTCTTTTTCTCTCGTATACATGAATATTTATTTATATCTTTCAGGTACTGACTAAATTTCTCATCACATCTTGCTTTCACAATACCTCCTCTTCTCTAAAAAAATAAAACCATTATATTATTAAGACAACAGATAAAACTAAATCTCCAACAAATAAAGGTAAATAAAAGAATAGATAAAATAAACTAACAGCAGAACAATAAACAAAAAAAAAGACGAACTACTTGCGCAATTTCCCTCCATTCATTGAAACCAAGGCCTCAACACTCGTTCGAATCCTTGCAAAGACGGCAATTCGATTTCCATCTCTTTTAATATGTCCAGTCTATCCATTATCCATAATTCTTTTTTTTTTTATTTCCCAGCCACGGCATCCTTTTATCACCAAAAGACAAGAACTCCCCTAAACACTCGTTTGAACCCTTGACTAATCTGCTTCTCACCTTACAACCTATCTACTACCACTATCAATCCTTATTTCATCCTTTTCCATCCACGCCATCCTTTCACCTACTGCTCCTATCAACAAATCCCCGAACACGTCATGCATCAGCCTAACAAACTATCGGTTCTCAGCTCCTATCTATCCTTCACCCATTACGATTTTCCTTTTTTTAATTCCTTTTTTTTCAAACCCACCCATTTTCTCCTATTACTACCTCCGTCTTTCAGCACAGCATTAGGCGAGATAACATATTTTAACACTATCGATAAACATTCTGATAAGATGTAGATTATAAAGGTGAGAATAAAAAGGAAATATTTACAAGCAGATGTATTTATGTTCATATAATTAACACACACGAAAAAGATAATGAAAATAACAATGAAAAAGTGCCAATCCGTCAACCTGTTAATTAAAGTAATTTTTCTATATCTGTGATAAGATTTCTTCCCGTTTATTAAATATTTTCCTGAATCTTAATAACACAATAAAATTCAAAGACTGGACGAAATTATTTTGCATAAGGCATTATACACTTGACAGCAGACAAAATTTGTTATGGTACGCACTGCAAAATATTGATTTAATTTTGTTACCGACAATATATCATCTTTCTTGATCACTATACATATGACTGAAGATGGAAATATAAAGGAAGAGGAAAGGGAAGAGGAAGAAGATAACTGAAGGAAAGCGGGAAGATGATGAAGGAAAAGAAAAAAAAAGAAAAAGAAAAAAAAAACGAAAAAAAAAAACAGACGAAAAAGAGGAGGATGAAGTAAACGAGAAGAAAAAGAAGAATAAGAATGCGACGAAAACAGAAACAAACACACAAGTAAACAAACAAACAAACGAGAAAGAGACCTAAAGAGGTAAGGAAGCTTCATCGGACAGCAGTAACCCAAAGGAATAATATTTAACAAGCGTCAACTCAACTGGTGAGCGAACAGTGGACGCTTAAACTGAACTAATATTAACAATCGATCTCCTTACTGGCCAGAGAGTAACCAAAAGGATTTGTAAAGTCAATAGCTTTGTTTTTTCTATTCCTCTCTCACTATTTTCTTTTTCATCGGCTTTCTTCTTTTCTTCTTCTTCTCTCTCTCTCTTTCTCTCCCTCTCTTTCATGCCATGTCATGTTATACCTTACCCTGCCTCTACCCTTTGCTTCTACCCCTACCCCTTTCCTCTCTCTCTCCTCTCCCTTCCTCCTTCCCTTCCCCAATCTCCCTGTCCCTCCTCTACCCTATTCCCCTACCCCTCTCCCCTACCCAATCTCCCTGTCCCTCCCCTCTTCCCTCTTCCCTCTTCTATCCCCCTACTTCTGCCCTATCTCCACCCACACTCGTATTCCATAAATAGAATTAGATAATCGACAGCGGCATTCCTACTGTGTGGAGAGATTCCTGAACGCCCCGCATCGAGATTAGAAAGAGAGAGAAGAAAGAGAAGAGAGAGAGAGAGAAGAAAGAAGAGAATTGAAGAGAAGAGAAGAGAAGAGAAGAGAGGGAGGGAGAGGAGAGAGAGAGAGAGAGAGAGAGAGAGAGAGAGAGAG
>NC_051423.1:7807619-7825119 GCF_015228065.2 Penaeus monodon | reverse complement strand
AATACGCAAATCAGACTAAAAATAGAAAAACAAGAAAAAAAAATCTCATTTGCCAAGCATCTCCCTCCCCAAAACGTGACAAGGCGCGGCATTAAACCGTTTTCTTTAATCCAAAATATTCAAATGACCGCCATGCTTTCCCTCTTCTTTAGAAATCGCTTAAGTTCATCCACGGAGACACGCACGCGATCACGATCTTTTCCTCTCTCGGGCGTGACATAAAGAACTCACTGGAGGCTTTAAAATGGTAAGGGCGAAGAGCAATAGGGATGAATCACCATTGCAATTTCACGGCGAGATAAACAAACAGAAAATATAATGATGAAAATGGGGAAAATAGGAGGAAGTGAGGATATGAAATTGAAGAAGGCGAGGAACGGAAATAGGGTTGGTGCTAAAGACTATTTTTTTTTTCTTAGAAATGCACTTAAAACAGAAGACCGTGTGAAAAGGCTAGTAATTACATTTATTCGATAATTCCTAAGTAAGCGATGCTCCTTATCTAATATACGGTGATGTTATTCTGAGCATGTCACACTAACATAATTATCACCAACCAATTAAGTGCATTTTAGCCTTGATAAAGAAAACAAATGTAGAAAGGATACGTTTTAGCCATTACAAACTGCCGATTCTGGTGAGTAGACGACCGACTAACTGCCCGGACTTTATCACTTCCTCGAACACATGCTAATACGCCCTTCATTTTTTTTTTTTGCAAGAAGACGGAGAAGTCTTTGGTTAAATGTTACTGATATTAATCCCAATATTTTGAAATGAAGGATTATATATATATATATATATATATATATATATATATATATATATATATATATATATATATACATATATATATATTATATATATATGTATATATATATATATATATTATATATATATATATATATATATATATATATATATATATGTACTGCATTTCCTCCCGCTTCTAAATGGCATTGTTGTTTAATATACCATGAGGACATTTAAAATGCTTTAATGTTTAAATGTGCCATTAAATTTTTTAAAAAATTGAGAATGACTGGCTATAACTCATCAAGACAAAGGGAATCATAATCTAACTCCTCATTTTTAGACATTAAACCACTAAAATTCACCCACCCGATAAAAAAAAAAAGAAGCGAACAACTAGGGGATAGAAAAAAAAGACAAGCGAGCAAGCGGGCAGGAAGGAAGAAATAGGAGGAGGGGGAGGAGGAAGGGAGGGAGCGAGAGCAGGCAAGGTTAACCATTGCTTAAAATAGCCATGTCATCACAGCATACCATAGGGACCGGCGGTACTACGGTCTACTGCAGACGAGCTAATGCACAGTTTATATAACACTTTTTTCCCCTTATTTCATCCTAACTTGAGTGAGCTGTGGGAAGTGTAACACGTTCTGTATATAAGGTGTTGTGTAGTTTTTGGTGTCAACTAAAACCTCGTTATCACTGTTCTCTATTTTCGTTTTTGCGTTTTTTTCGCTTTTTTTCTTTTCTTTTCTCCCTCTTTACTATTCGCAAATGCAATTTCACTTTTCCTTCCCATATCTTATCTCCTCACATCTCATGACTTAACCTTTCAAAGAAATAACAACGAAGAATAATACTTGTAAGGAAACAATCACGAAATAACATAAAATAAATAAATAAATAAATAAAATTCATCCACGGAAATAAACAACCTTCAAAATACTTAGTTTCATGTAAAATTTTCTTCACCTTTCGCTTTCCACCCTCTGTTAAGTGTATATCTTTTGTTTTCATTATTTCACACTTTTATTGCTAATTTTTCTCGCTCACATCTTCCCGTCTTTATATACGTATTTCGAAATGAAGAGATATTTCTGGGCTGTTTCGTATACACAAAAGCAGAATATATTTGAATACACATGTATACGTATGTATATAAATGAGCATCGATCTCTATGTCTATTTACCTGATTTTTTATTAATGCCTTTTCTACGACTACTTGTCTACTTATACGTCTATACAATCATAATTCTAAAAATTGTCAAACGCTTCGGCTATCTACATATCTAAATATTTGTTTATTCTATTATATCTCCTTCTATGGACTACCTGTCTATCTACAGGTACGAAGTTAATATACACATGTATGTCTGGATGGATGCATACAGAATATGTATGTACCTATACGTGAGAGCGTGCGTATGTGAATGTGCGTGTGCATGCATGGGCGTGTGTTTGCACGCTCGCGTACATATGTTAGTGCATGTGAGTAAGTGAGCTTGTTATTGTTTCTAAGCGTGCTTGTGCGTCAAGTGTGCCTGTATGTGTGCGTGCACACACATACAAAAACATAAATTCATGTACTCTATATACATATGTATACATTTACACATATATGAATACATTCATATACACATGTAGACGTATGCAGCATATATCATACAATATAAAACATAAAAATGATAATCAATATACAGTATAGTTTACAAAATACGGAACACTCAAAGGGACGGTGAAGCCACACCGTACATATTCCCGTCACCTCACACACACGCAAACAATTTTTCTCACAGCAATATCCTAACATCAGTTTCCGGCGATATGTAAACATGTTATATTCATTATCAGTTACTTTAATTCATTACCAAGTTTCCATTCAGTTATCCACTCATTTACTATAATCATATTTTTTTTTATTTGAAAGTTTATTGTACAACACAATTAATAAGGAACTTAGTTATCAAATTAATATATCATGCAGAGGGTAAAAAAACAAACAATTATGAAGAAAAAAGAAATAACATAACAAAATCATACAAGAAAAAAATAGAAAAGCCGGCTCGGGGAATCTGGCACCTACCTGGAAAGCTGTGAGTTAGTGGGCGTAGGGGAGTGAGCGCGGGCGGTATGACTGGGCGTAGCGAAGTCACTGGTAGACGCCCACCTCTTGTTGAGCGCCCCGAGTTGTTGTGGGCGCGCGGGAGAGGCAAAAGGGGAAGGGGATGGCGTGTGCCTGGCGTGATGAACAGGGTGGTGAGAGGCCTGAGCCTGGGCATGTGTGGGCGAGGGGGAGGGAGCGGGGCTAACTGAGGAGGAGCTGTGCCCGTCCGAATACAAGCTCGACGTGGATTGGTAGTGGGCACTGCGTCTGCTGGCAAGAGGGCGTGAGAGGCGTCAGCAAAAGGGGGCACACGGGCGTATGCACTCGGGCACGGGCATTAGAGCTAACACTCATTTACAATCAAGTCTCCGGATCTGGTGTTCAAGGAGCAGGACTTACGAGACTTACGAGCGATTATTTGAGTTTACGGTTAAAAGGCACGTTTTCTTTTATTAGCTAGACATACGTTTTCTTTCTTGAACTGTTACTAAAATTGTAACTGCATGCTAAGGAATGCACTTAAATAATGCAAGGGATATATACATACATAATTTTCAATGCAGTCCCCATCATCAGTAAACACAGAATCAGAAAGAAAGAAAGAAAGAGAGAGAGAGAGAGAGAGAGAGAGAGAGAGAGAGAGAGAGAGAGAGAGAGAGAGAGAGAGGAGAGAGAGAGAGAGAGGAGAGAGAGAGAGAGAGAGAGAGAGAGAGAGAGGAGAGAGAAGAGAGAGAGAGAGAGAGAGAGGGAGAGAGAGAGAGGAGAGAGAGGAGAGATGAGAGAGAGGAGGAGAGGGAGAGGGAGAGAGAGAGAGGAGAGAAGGAGAGAGAGGAGAGAGAGAGAGAGAGAGAGAGAGAAAAGAGGGAGAGAGAGAGAGAGAAAAGAGAGAAGAGGAGAGAGAGAGAAAAAAGAGGGCGGAGAGAGAGAGAGAGGAGAGAGAGGGAGGAAAAAGAGGAGAGAAGGAGAGAGAGAGAGGGGAGAGGAGAGAGAGAGGAGAGAAGAGAGGAAAGAGAGAGAGAGAGAAGAGAGAGGAGAGAGAACGAGGGAGAGGGAGAGAAAAAAATATAAATACAGAAGCGAATGCCAGACAGAGGGAAAATGGCGGACTACAATTGCAACATTTTAGTATCTTCACAAGCACATAGCAAAGAGCTAATACGCTTACCAGTTATTTGAAATGCCCATGCGTGACGTGCATATATTAACCAATGTAATCCATGCTACATACAAAGAGTACTCACTTTCGTTTTAAAGTGTATGGAAGTAAACTCGCATAGATTGATGGAGTGTATGACACTAACTCAAAAAAACGATTCTTTTAACCCAGTACTGCAGCTTTATCCACCAAATACGAATAGATAAGAGATCACTATCAAAGATAGATATTACTGCTATAGATAGCGATAACCATTAATTTGACAATAACCGATAGATTTCCATGTTTTCACCTCCGTTTGAACACCAGATAAAGAGGATCTGAATTTATGGGGATTTCGGGCATTCTTTTCCCAAGGAGATCACTATATCGTCTTTTAAAGATGGGGTCTCAGGTACTGTTATCTGGATTTGGCTGAAAGCTTTGTTTTAAAGAAAATGATACGACAAGGAAAAAAAAAATTGCTAAAATTTTAAGCATAAAAAAATCATATGAAATGCTTTGCATCTGTAGCTGCAGTAATATATGCATTTTGGGCTTTGGCAAATAAAAAAAAAAGTTCCTGGACAGCCTAGTTCTAGCGCTGCTGAATCTAAACGATCAAAACTTAAACTGACCAAACATGCTCTAGCTGCAATCAGACAAAACTATGCGTATAACATGATTAGGCTTCTAACACTATGAAAACACAAAGAATTAAATCTCTGGGACAGTTTAGAACAATACTCATTATAGAGGGAAACATTCATATATATCAGTATTAAATATATAACATATTATAATATATATATATTATATAATATATATATATATATATATATATATATATATATATATATATAATATATATATATATATATAATATATATTATATATATATATATATATGTATATATATATATAAATATATAATATATATAATATATTAATATTATATATATTATATATATATATATATATATATATATTATATATATATATATATATATATATGAAGCTTCACCGATGGAGCAGTTTGCATGCTGTGATAGATTGTTTCACATAGTAACATAAGATACTTAGGATACATTGTCCCTCATAGTAACATAAGATACTTACAACATATTAAATGTATTTTGGGTGTATAATATTAATCTTATAATAAAATCAATTATTATAATAAAGTTGTAATTCCGTGCCAATTATAAATCAGTCTGCAAACTGCTACATTCAGTTAATTTGCTTCTTCAAATTCATTTTGCACTTATTTTTGATGGCCTATGATACTTACCTCTTCCTCAAAAAATAAATTTATTGTCACTTTCCCTACTCCAAATCACGCTTAATATCCTACCGCGAATGCAAAGAATACATCATCATTTCTTCCCTTTACAATTAAATTATTCCCACCATGTATGACTGGCACTAATATCTACATTCTTGTTTTCTGACTGACACGACCCTTTATTTCTGCAGGTGTTGCCTCTCGTTCCAACTATTACTTCAACACTATAAACGTACTTTATCTTGTTTCTGCAACAATCGTATCTTACATAAATATCAACTTTATATATATATATATATATATATATACATATATATATATATATATATATATATATATATATATATATATATATATAAAATATATATATATATATATATATATGATTGTGTGTGTGTGTGTGTGTGTGTGTGTGTACATATATATATATATATATATATATATATATATATATATATATATATATATATATATATATATATATATACGACAGAATGTGTATATGTATTAAACCAAATAACTCCACACTATACACAGCCGAACATACGTAAAAATATATTACACAAATATATATTCATTTCTGTAAAATCAACAGCCTCCCCATCCTACCATGAAGACCTCAAGGCCAGCTGATCTTTTACCTGATCTGTGTCGCTGAAGGGGACCTGCCGGGGACGTAGGAGGAGGCCCGCTTGGAGACGTCACGGGCTGAGTCACTGTGGTGGTGTCGAAGCCTCACGCCCTCCTTCGTCGGGGTGGCTCGACCCCCGCTGTGGCTGTTCACTACTGATGAAGGAAACGAGGCGATGAAAGGGTGCTCTGGCTGATGATTTGTTCGCGAGGAGGATTTTTTTCTTGTATCTGTCGATTTTCTTTTTATCATTATTATCATTATTATTTTGTGTGTGTGCGTTCTGAGGTTTTGATATTAAGTGAGGTTTGGTTGTGTACCATCTACTGTCGTGACGAATTGTTACTAGATGCTAAGATGTAATGTGTGTTCACTGTTCATAAAAGGAGAGACATGAAGGAAAAACGCGATTTTTTTACGTGTAAATTACGAAAAAATCGCAATACATACAAGAAAAAAATATGCAGAATGTAGAACATATGTTAGCTTACCTCTGGCACCTTCAATTGTGTTAATTCTTCTCAAAACATCAGCCAGTGTTGACCTCAAACACATAATTTCATCTGTCTGCTCGTGGACCTTTTTCTCTAAGTCTGCCACTCGGTCCCGCAGACTCTGGTTCTCATTTTCTATCATCTCATCTGTAAAGAAAACGTAATTTATTTTATGGTGGACTATTGTATATAGACTATTCGAAAATATTTGGCTTATTCATATGAAGTTTGTTTTTTCGTTAGTATATTATTATTTCTAATAATGAAGAAAAAATAGAAGACTAACGAGGAATGTTGTGCAGGCATAATGTGAACTTAATACTAAAAGTACACAAAACTTCACATCAGTTACTTGCGGCCATCGTAAATAATCAAACTTGTAGCCAATATGCAAATCTGTTCACTTACCATTATTTTGACTGCTGATTCAAGCATCTAATTCCGAAGGATAGAATTCGTCTGAACGTTTCTATTGAATATCTCACTTCCTATTATTTATATACTTACACTATTCAGCACTGCATTCCCGCTGATACAACGACAAATATTGTCCAAAAGTTACGTGACTGTATCTCACAAAATACTACTAGCAGCTTAGTTACCTTGTTCTCATCAAAACAGAGTATTAAAAAAGAAAAGAACAGAAAAAAGTGCATGCAAAAAAAATTGTCTATCCTACAAAAAAAAATACATCAAAACAGAGTACTTTATTCACAAAAAAAAGTTACAATGTCCATAGTGCATGACAAAATCACCATCGGTATGTGCGGACGGACATGCGCGGCTGCCTGACTTACTCCACGCGTCGAACACCTTGGTGATTGTGACGGGGGGTGGAGAGGACCCCAGCATCATCTTGCGGGGTCCCTTGTACCCCCCACTCGTCGAATTGTACATCTTGGATACACTTCAAGAGTTCGTACACGAGAAATAAAAATGTATTCAAATTTTTTTCTCGTTTTCTATTTTTTTTTTTTTTTATTCTAACGAAAATGTGATTTTGATTTTTTTTTTTAATTCAAAATCCTATTGATAAATAAATATATATATATATATCTTTTATCAAATTAGTTTCTTCGATATTTTTTTTTTCAATCTGGTTTTTCACATACGTAAACCTGAACTTTGCACTAAATCAGGGTAGCGTTATGTTGTGCCTCCTACCCGGGGTACGCGCCGTTGTAGGACCAAGTACTACCCGGGGGCGACAACTCCGTACTTTCGAGTTACGTAGAACAGAGTGGCTTTGTCTTGAGGTTCGGGCTGGGTCGCAGAATCTTCCATGTTGCTAAATCATACATAAGTCTGTTTTAGGCCCGTTTTTTTTATTCAAGTCGTGCACTAGATTTATTTTTATGAAGGTTTTTTTCTGGTTTTGTATATTTGTATCACTTTTTTTTTCACCTGCGTTCTTTTTAGTAGTAAGTCAATGTTTAAAATCCTTTAACTGCACACGAAGGAAAGAAGAGTTGTGTTAGTACATTAATAAAAAGTATAAAAGAAAAAAAAAATCGGTGTTTATACTGACATACAGATACGGAGATAATTGGTATTGCAATGCAATAACAATGCACAATACTGCATTCTGTGCATTGTCACGTTCTGACATTCACTCTGTTATTGAAGTACAGTAGCTCTGAGTCTCTCTCTCTCTCTCTCTCTCTCTCTCTCTCTCTCTTCTCTCTCTCTCTCTCTCTCTCTCTCTCTCTCTCTCTCTCTCTCTCTCTCTCTCTCTCTCTTTCACTCATTCACTCATTCACTCCCTCACTCACTCTCTCTCTCTCTCACACACACACACACCACACACACACACACACACACACACACACACACACACACACACACACACACCACACACACACACACACACACACACACACACACACACACACACTCCCCCCCCCCCTCTCTCTCTCTCTCTCTCTCTCTCTCTCTCTCTCTCTCTCTCTCTCTCTCTCTCTCTCTCTCTCTCTCTCTCTCTTAATCTCCATCTCAATCCCAATCCCTCTCCCTCCCTCCCTCCCTTCTCAACGGCCCAAACCCCCCTTCACCCCCTCCACCACTCCCTCTCTCTTCCATACGTCCCCATCACCTACCTAAGGGGAGGGAGGCTTCCATAATAGGGACCCGATTATCATAATTTCGCAACACTTATCCTTTTTTTTTTCTTTCACACGTACGTATATGGCACGTACGCTTTGCATAATTGTCAATATTGTCCGCTCTTCCTGCGGCTGATTAGCGGGGGAGGGTTAGAGCCAGGGCGCCGGATGAGTGTTAGTTCATAGGGCTTTGGGAACGAAAGAATGGATGAAAAAGTGTTTATTCAGAGGGCTGTGAGATTCAGGAACGGATGTGTATTTTTTTTTTCTTTTTTTTTATCTGTTCTTTCGTCGATTTTTTTTTCTCTCTCTTTTTTTCTGTCTCTCTTTTTAAATTGGTGTGAAGTTCGTAATGGCCACCGGAAGAATTTTTTTTTCTATGTGTATAATTTGAAAAATTATAATTTGAATGAATAATCGTAGGCGGTAAATGCCCATATCCCGTTATCTGATCATGAAGTTTACTATCATTGGGCTCTTATCGGATAAGGATAATAACAACAATAACAACAACAATAATAAAGATAATAATAACAATACTGATGATGGTGATAACACCAACACTAATAATAATAATAATAATAATAATAATAATAATAATAATAATAATAATAATAATAATAATAATAATAACAATAACAACAACAACAACAACAACAACAACAACAATAATAATAATAATAATAATAATAATAATAACAATAACAACAACAACAACAACAAAACAACAACAACAATAATAATAATAATAATAATAATAATAATAATAATAATAATAACAATAACAACAACAACAACAACAACAACAAACAAAATAATAATAATAATAATAATAATAATAATAATAATAATAATAATAATAACAATAACAACAACAACAACAACACAACAACAACAATAATAATAATAATAATAATAATAATAATAATAATAATAATAATAATAATAATAAATAATAATAATAAAACTATAATACTGATCATAATCCCAATAACCCCAATAACAATTAAAACAACGACAACAATATAAATAACAAAAGAACAACGAGAACAACCATAACAAATCAAAGAATGCCCAGAAGCCGCGGAATGACCTCTCTCTTGTGACCCAACCTCCCAGCGGGTATTTACAAGGTCATGCCCAGTCATCACGCCAATCTGCAGTTGAACAAAGATTTCTAAGCTGAATGCGCGGTGGTATTCTGGGTACGTTTTGAGATAAGCTTCGTTGACTTGGATAACTTGACCCTGTAGAGTCGTGCAGAGTCGTAAGGTGTAGGTTAATAGAAAATGGGGGTTGGTTTATTGTGATTGGGGATGGGGTATGTTTATCTGCGTGTCTGTTGTCTGCATCTCTTAACTTTCACTCTCTGTCTTACTGTGTGTGTGTGTGTGTGTGTGTGTGTGTGTGTGTGTGTGTGTGTGTGTGTGTGTGTGTGTGTAGCTGTCTGTCTGTCTGTCTGTCTGTCTTTCTTCTACTTCTCCCCCTCCCTCCCTTCCTCTCTCCCTCCCACTCTCCCTTCTACTCCCTCTCTCTCCCTCCAACTCTCTTTCTCTCCCTCCCACTCTCTTTCTCTCCCTCCCCCTCACACTCTCCCTCCCACTCTCTCCCTCCCCCCCTCCCTCTCTTTCTATCCCTTCCTCTCTCCCTCTCCCACTCTCCCTCCCACTCACTCATCACAACAAAACTGGGAGAGTCTTTTCCCTTCTTGAACTTTCACGGAGACTATGTGTATCATTTGAATTAATTACCTGTCGCACGTCACGTACTAGATGCCTTTAATTAGAAGCCTACCTGTTCAGAGATGAGAGTTTAATGCTACGAATTGTAACGGTCAACTTAAATCCATTTTTTCATCGTAACTTCATTTTTTATTCTGCTATTTCAAATACAGTGCCTATCGTATTGTAGTAGTAGTAGTATAGTAGTAGTAGTAGTAGTAGTAGTAGTAGTAGTAGTAGTAGTAGTAGTAGTGGTAGTAGTAGTAGTAGTAGTAGTTGTAGTAGTTGTAGTAGTAGTAGTAGTAGTAATAATAATAATAATAATAATAATAATAATAATAATAATAATAATAATAATAATAATAATAATAATAATAATAATAATAATAATAATAATAATAATAATAATAAAAATAATAATAAATGAAAAAAATATATAAATAATAATAACAATAACAAAAAAGTAATAATGATAATAACACAACAACGTCAATGATAATAACAACAACAAAATAAGAAAGAAATGAAAATATACTCCCCATCAACCATCTTCACACACAGTCGCTATCAACATCTTTCCTTTCATCTAATCACTATCTTTAGGCTAAAACATCCCCCGAAAGAACACCATATCCACACTCACTATTCTCAGCGACGTCACCATCCCTAGAACCGCCCACTCCCGCCCATTCACCCATTCACCCATTCACATAATCATTATACTCGTCACGACAGCTATCTTCCTGCCCGACTGAAAAGGATTTTTTTTTTCTCCCCAACAAAAACATTTCACATTCTCTTTCCATGCAGCTGTTTCTCTTTTACTTTCTCTCTCTTTCTCTTCCTGTTTTTTTTTCTTTGTCTCTCTTTTCCTTTTTCTTTCTTTCTCTTTCACTTTCTCTCTCTCTCTCTCTCTCTCTCATCGTTCTTCCCTTCATGTCTCTGTGTCTCCCCCTCTCTTCCTTTCACCTTCTCTCTCTTTCTTGCATTCCATTCCTTCCTCTCTATCTATTCATTCCCTCCACTTTCTCTGTCTCTCTTACACTCCTTCCCCCTCCCTCCTCTATCTCCCTCCTTCCCTTCCTTTCCTTATTCCCCCGTCTCTCCCTCCGTTCCTCACACCCATCCTCCCTCCCTGCTTCCCTCTCCTTCCTTTTCCCAATTCCCCTGTCCCTCCCTCCTTCCCTCCCTCTCCTTCATCTCCCTTTCTCCCACACCTGCCGAGCGAACGAGCAAGGGAAGAGGGGGGGGGGGGGGGCAGAGCAGACCATTCTAAAGTCTTACGCAATTCGTGGAGACGGACACGAGCGACGGTAGTTCTGTGTTTGTTTGTTTGAATTAGGGGGAAAGGTGAGTTATTCCCTCTGTTTGGTCTTGACATTTTATTATAATTTGTCCTTTCATTTGTATCTTCATTTTTCTCGAGTGAAATGAAACAGGTGGGTAGTTCAGGCGGCAATACATTCCGCACTTTTATCGCGTTAGAAAAAGCTGTTCCTCTGAATATTTTATGGCATAAATGGTCAAGTAATTTAGTTTTAGGCATTTGCATACTGGGCCACGCTGAACGATGCTACTGCCATGGCGTGAGTGAAATGGGATATAATCTATTATCTGTTGAACAATCTACGTGAGGTATATTCTTTACAAAACATATGTTATTTTTTATGTAAGAGGACAGCTGTAATATGATGAGAGAAATTCTCCCTCATTATCTTTCCCAGCTGTACTTTCTGTCTGTCTGTCTATCTGTCTGTCTGTCTGTCTGTCTGTCTGTCTGTCTGTCTCTCATTCTCTCTCTCTCTCTCTCTCTCTCTCTCTCTCTCTCTCTCTCTCTCTCTCTCTCTCTCTCTCTCTCTCTACCCTAATAATCATTTAGGATAATCTAATGAAAACTACTAAATCAATAAACACAAACAATTAAGAATTTAACTGCACGCTACGAAATGGATGCCATCTAATTTCCATTTCTCTCTCTTATTTCCTTTTCTCTTTCCTTCTCCATTTCTTCTATCCCTCATTTTTTTTCTCTCTCTCTCTCTCTCTCTCTCTCTCTCTCTCTCTCTCTCTCTCTCTCTCTCTCTCTCTCTCTCTCTCTCCTATTCCTTTCTATTAGGCTGTCGAGTTACAAGGTTATCTAAAAAGCTATCAAATCCTTTTACTCAAACGTGTTCTTTATCATTACTATTATTATCATCATCAGTATCATTATCAGTTATTATCATCATTATAAGAACAATAATAATAATAATAATAATAACACTACTACTACTACTACTACTACTACTACTACTACTACTGCTACTACTACTACTTCTACTACTACTACTACTAATAATGATAATAATACCAATGATAATAATAACAATAATTATCATTATGATGATTGTGATGTGTGTGCGCACACGCACACACTCTCTCTCTCTCTCTCTCTCTCTCTCTCACTCTCTCTCTCTCTCACACACACACACACACACACACACACACACACACACACACACACACACACACACACACACACACACACACACACACACACACACACACACACACACGCACGCACGCACGCACACATTAACGCACGTGCGTGCACATGAACACGCACACACTCCTCCACCCTCTCTTAAAGAAAAAAAAAAAAAACACAGCCTGAGGACTTCATTGATAACATGCTTCGTCTTGGTGATTACGGGGCGCCGCCCTTTGGCACCGCAGGGTAGTGCCACCTCCCGAAGGAGAGAGGAAGTGGGAGGGCCCGAGGAGAGGTAGATAGAGGGGGAGGGGACGGAAGGAGAGGGAAGAGGGGTAGGGGCAGGGAAAGAGGAGGGATGAGGAGGAGGAGAGAGGGCGGGGAGGGGGGGGAGGAGACAGAAGAAGAGGAGGGGGGAGAGGGAGGAGGAAGAGGAGGGGGAGAGGGCGGACGAAAGGGTGCGGGTGGGAGGGGGAATGGCCAGCGAGGCTGAGGGATTAGACGTGAAAAATGCTGCTTTGGGGGAATTGATGATCTCTTCCTTTTTTTCATGATTCTAGTGTTTTTTTTTCTTTTTTTTCACCCGCTGTTGTGCTGATGTGAACCCCGGGCGCACCTGAGTCATCCATACCTCCTCCCCCTCTACCTTTTTATTTCCTTCCTTTCTGTTGTTTTTTTTCGTCTCTGTCTTCCTCGTCCTCCTCCTCCTCCCCCGCCTTGCATTGCCTTCCTTCTCATCTCCCTCCTCCTCCTCCTCCTCCTCTTCCGCCTCCTTCTTCTCTTCCTCCTCCTCTTTTTTCATCTCTAAAGCCTCTGTTCTGTCTTCTTCCTCTTCCGCCTCCTTGCATTGTCCCCCTCTCTTCCTCCTCCTTCTTCCTCTTTTTCTTCTTCTTCTTCCCCCTCCTCCTCCTCCTCTCTTTATTTTTCCTTCTTTTCCGTATTCTTGTTCCTCTCCTCCTTGTTATCCCCTTCTTTCGCCTTCTTCTTCTCCTTCTCCTCCTCTTCATCAACGTCTCCCTATTCTTACTCCTCTTGTTTGTTGTTTTTTGTTGATGTCATTGTTATTGCAGTTTTTTTATGTCGTTGTTGCTGTTATTCTTATTCTGCTTTCTACTCCATTCATTCCTCCCTTTCCTCTTATTCCTCCCCCTCCTCCCCCCTCCCCCTCCCCCTCTTCTCCACCTCATTTCTAGACCCTTTACCACGCGCGAAATTTCCGTGAGATAACCATAAACATAAAAAAAGAAAAAACAACAACTTCATCCGAACAACAATAAAACACAAGCAAGGACAACAACAACATAAAAATAGCGTCTTAACCCTCGGAACGACCTCGGCTTTGGCTTCATAATTCTCGAACTCTTTGGCTCATAAATTTAGATAAACTTCCAAAGAGAGATTTTCTAAATAACACCATAAGTCTCCAAGGTTGAACCAAGGGGGGGGGGTTGGGGGGAAGAGGGGAAGGGGAAAGGGGGAAGGTGAGGGAATGAGTCTAAATCCTGATTCATTTACCTGATTGTCTCTCGTTCTCTTAATTTTTTTTTTTCTCTCTCTCTCTCCCCCTTTCTCTTATTCTCTCCCTCCCTCCCTCCCCTTCCTCCTCTCTCTCTTTCGGTTTGTCTGTCTGACTTTGTCTCTGTCTGTCTGTGTGTCTGTCTGTCTGTCTGTCGGCCTGCCTGTCTGTCTTTATCCCACTTCATTCTCTTTTTTTTTCAATAATTTTTTTCTCTCTCAAAGTACGTCTAAATCACGAATCACTCCCCTGCTTCCTATAGTGTCTTTCTTCATTTTTTTTTTCTTCTTTTCTTCCAAAAAATCACCAGAATAAAAGTCTTCACTCACAACGGGTAAAATTCGAACTAGAAAATCACAAAGAAAAAGAAAAAGAAAAGAAAAGAAAAAAAAAATGGCGGAAATATATACTTGGCGTCCATTTCAATTTCTTCTCATATTTTTATCTTTATTTCTTGTCTTTTCCCTCTCATTCTCATTCTTCTTTCTTGTCTCTTTTTTTTCCCTATCATTATCCCCCTGCTTCTTCTCCCTTTTTTTTCATTATCTTCCCTTTACGTGTAACTATTTAAGAAACTTGCTGGGCCTCGCAGATACTGTAATCGAGGTTAGCTCCACCCTCGTTCAGTGCGGTTTCTTCATTTTTCTATACATATTTTTTTCTCCTCTTCTCCACACTTTGTTCAAAATGGTTTCTTGATTTAATGATACATACATACTTATGTGTGCAGACAGACAGACAGACAGACAGACAGACAGACACACACACACACACACACACATACACACACATACACACACACACACACACACACACACACACATACACACACACACACACACACATACAGAGAGAGAGAGAGAGAGAGAGAGAGAGAGAGAGAGAGAGAGAGAGAGAGAGAGAGAGAGAGAGAGAGAGAGAGAGAGAGAGAGAGAGAGAGAGAGAGAGAAATCGAGAAAGAAAGAGAGAAAACACGAAAGAAAGAAAGAGAAGGAGATGGAAGGGCTGCATATCAACCAAGACGAGAAGCGAAGGAAGGAGCAAAGGAAGTGCGGCGTTTGCGAGAAGGAAGGCATTCCAGGGAGTCATGACGTCATCGAGATTTTCCTGGATTTTCCTTTTTTTGGGGGGGTGGGGGAAGAGGGATGATGTGGAACAGAGAGACACACACACAAACAAACAAAAATTATATATATATATATATATATATATATATATATATATAAATATATATATAATATATATATATATATATATATATATATATATATATATATATATATATATATATATATATAAGTGATACGTTGGTGAAAATGAAATTTAAGGGAATTTTAGGAAAACTAATGTACATAAAAAAAATACTCGGATATGGACAGAAATAGATAGTTAATTAGACACACGAGAAGTTATTGAAAGATGCCGACACTGAAACAAATACTCACTGTTTAAAAAAAAATAAAACAAAGAAGTGAAAAACTTAAAAAAGGTACAAAAATAAAACCGAAAATATAAATGAAAAATTGGATACGTATCAAAAGAAGACAAAAAATCAAATCGTTTGCAAATCCGTTTTCTTTCACCATAAAACCGACCATCACATGTTTTCCGAAAACATTTCGTCAATGTCAACGAAAGCATACCTAAAAAACGAAATATCCCCCACCCCCCACCCCAGAGAAAAGTGAAAAAAAAGGAAAATATAAATTATTCCTGTCTTCCAACCATGGCTTTGGTTAGTACACAAAGCCTTTACGAAATAGATGGGTTCCTGTTGCCATGTCTTCGGAAAACCATTTTGGTGATGGGTTCGGTCGATGGTACGTCTGTCCCTCTTTTTTTCTCTTCAAACTATGGCCATGAATTCCATTCCCATCGGTGATTTTTTTTTTCCTAATGATTTTTTCCATGAATTCCATTTCCAATGCAATAATGCATTAATTTAACATGATTTTTTTTAAAAAGCAAACGGCGGAGGGAGAGAGGAGAGAGGGGAGTGGGGCAAATAATTGATTTCTGAAGATTCGAAAGTTTTTTTTTTATTATATATTCATTTATTGTTTTTTTTTGCGAGTGTTAAAATAAAACCACGTCATATGGCGATCGGCCTACGTGATGGAAATTCGTGAAACAAGCCTGTAATACGAATATAATGATGAATGATGATGATGCAACCGCGCTGATGACATGATGCAAACGCCAGAGCGAAGTCAGGATTTCCAACAAAGTCACGAAAGATAGCGAATACAGTGAAGCATACAGTGACAAGGGCAAGAAGTGAAAATGTGATTATATGTAGAACAATGTTGAAGGAAAAATAAATGAAAAAAAAAAATAATAAAAAAAATAAATGTATACTCTGGGTTTGTTGTTGCTTCAGAATATTACATTGCGGCGTTCTCTGATCCCCTTTGGTAATTCGCTCTGCCTCCCCTCCCTGGAAATAGACCACACTTCCTAACTACTCTCCCCTCTCCCTTCTTTCTTTTTCTTCTTCTTCTTCCTCTCTCTCTCTCTCTCTCTCTCTCTCTCTCTCTCTCCCCTCCTTCTCTTTCTATCTCTCTCTTCTCATACCCCGTACTCGTTACATCGTTACCTCTTACCCCTTTCCCCTCTCTTCCCACTCTCCTTTCTCTTTTCCCTCTCCCCTGTCTTCCCTTCCCCTCTCTCCTTTCTCCTGTTTCTCCTCTCGCTTCTCTCTCTCTCCCTCCCCTCAACTGCCTGCTCTATCATTAGGGGCGGTTAACTCCACTGCCCTTCCTTTCCCCTCCTCCCTTGCCGCCTCTCCGTCATAGCACAACAATAATTAAAGTTGGGAAAATAGCTTCAGAGAGTTTATCTTCATTCCCCAACAAAGAAAATATCTTCATTAATAAAACAAATTTCGAAAGCAACAGCATAATAGGGAAATTAGCAACTCGGTTCTATAGTTAACAGAGCTGTCAAGAAAACTGACAGTATCTCCGCCTTTTGGAAATATATTACAATAATTTACGTACGTTAAGATAACTGTAATATCTATCACTTTGAAGAAGTAATTGCACATTTCCTGAAAAAAAATAGAGTATCAAATGCGCCAAAATAAACAAGATATCGTCATTACTATTTGAAAAATCGTTGTTCACAGTGGAATAATAAAGGAAAAACCGCCCCTCCCCTTGACAGCTGATCCGATAATGTCAACAAAGGTTAGTAAAGTGGCAACTCGTCCCAACCCTCAGACGAACTTGAAATTCTGCTACTATGCTTATAACCCATTCTTAGAGTCTTAAGGGGGGAAAAGAAGAAGCT
>NC_051423.1:7777790-7782790 GCF_015228065.2 Penaeus monodon | reverse complement strand
AAAGGAACGTCCGTAATTAGTACATGCGAATCCACACGAATCCACGAACGCTTAATCTCCCAAAAGCACTCAAGAGATTCTGTGTAATAGGCGATGCACGTCAACAAAAACACAGGAGTGCAAACGCGCATAAACACCCGCAAACAAATACACAGACACAAGAGAAAAGTCACAAACGCGCGGAATCGAACGTGACAAGTACAGCGGGTTCCACACGAGCAGCACCGTTTCGAACGACCAACACGGGCGGCGAGTGGCACGCTACTGAAGGTGTGTTGGATTGGTTGGTGGTCCTGGGTGTGCTGAGCTCCTGGACCCCTCAGCCTACTCTCCTCTCCGCCTCTCACTCCCTCTCCCACCTCCCCTCTTCGCCCCTCGTCTCTCCTCTCCCCTCCTCTCCTCTCCGCCTCTCACTCCCTCTCCCACCTCCCCCCTTCGCCCCTCGTCTCTCCTCTCCCCTCCTCTCCTCCTCCCAAACCTCCCCTCACTATGAGCCTCTTCTCCCCTCTCCCACCTCCCCTCTTCTCTCCCCTCCTTCTCTCAAACCAACCCTCCCACCCTGTCCCTATGCGCCCCCTCTCCCCTCTCCTCCTCCCTTCCTCTATACCATCTCTCCTCGTCTCCATGCCTCTCCCTCTCTCCCTTCTCATACCCCCTCGCCTCTCATTCCTTCTCTCACTTCCCTGCTTCCCTGCACTTCCCCAACTCCCCTCCTCTCTTTCCCCTATCTCCTCTCTTCTCTTTCCCCTCCCTCCTCTCTTCTCTTGCCCCTCTCTCCTCTCTTCTCTCTCCCTCTCTCCTCTCTTCTCTTTCCCCTCTCCTCTCTTCTCTTTCCCCTCTCTCCTCTCTTCTCTTGCCCCTCTCTCCTCTCTTCTCTCTCCCCTCTTCTCTTTCCCATCTCTCTTTTCTCTTTCCCCTCTTTCCTCTCTTCTCTTTCCCCTCTCTCCCCTCCCCCTTCCACACACACACGCCCTGCGCTGGTCCTTCGCTGCGCGAGATCTTTCAGAGGTAGAGGAATTTGTCGGGGGAGGGGGGTAAGGGAAAGCAGAGAAATGAAGAAAAAGGAGAAGAGAAAGAGGGAGGTGAGAAGACCAAGAAGAGAGAAGAAGGAGGAAGGGTAATCTATATGAGAGATTATAACACCGACGTCCATAATACTAAAAACAACAAGGGTAACAAGAACGGTTTCAGTAAATTAATAAGATCGTTTAAATTTTTATTATGACCTATAATCTGTCTTAATCACCCACCCAAAAAAATTGTCCAGTTACGGCGAGCTTCATAAAAATCACACTAATGACAGAAAACATCATTAGGAGAGTAAGTATGGTCGGTAGAAAAGATTATCATGAAAAGAGAAAAGAATAAAAGAAAAAAGGAAAGAGGATACCGAATTCTATGAAAGAGAAGAATAAGAAAAATGAGAGAATAAATGGAAAATAGTCAATAGAGAAGATAATGATAACAATATCTCCCAATCAGGAACGATCAGTGTGGTCCTTTATTTACCACCCTGGCTAAGTGCACAGGCGTGGCCAAGAAGTGGTACAGTTGCTGCATGGTCATAACATTATATATTGGTATTACATTTGAATTTTAGGCTATAACATTATTATGATAAGTACTATATCAGTTAAAGGAGAGGAACAATTACACAGTCGTTTATCTACTCATCTGCCGACGTACAGCTTGGGCGTGGAAAGGCATTGCTACATTTGATATGCAGTCATGTGATGCTACATTCCAAATATAGGATATAACATGAGTATAGCTTTTTAGACATAAGATGATATGAAATGGTTTTATAGTTACTCTGAGGTATAATGTACAAGTGTTCGCTTTTATTCTTCATTACACAGTTTACACAGTTACTTCGACATTACAAACTGTACTGATCTGCCAATACATTTAATATATCCAAGCCTGATTCTTACGGTCACAATATCACACTGTTTTGTTCTTGTTTTATATAAACCACAGATGAATGAATCTTGCGTAAACCGATCATAGTGCTTTATGTTACAGCTTTCAGGGTGTTGAAAATTAATGAACTCAGTCAAGTCCTCTTTAAAGGAAGCTTTAATGATGTGTAAATCCTAGAACGAGGTACCCCAGGATCTATATCCACCCTTTGCTTGTCACATGCGATGGAATCCATAGAAAACGTATATTATGGCCTCGTTATTTTGCACGATACACGTTTATCCTGATGTCATTTGCAATATTTCCATAATGTGAAAATTGGCGTTCAAGCCCTTAGATTTTCTTCTTCCCCGGTCGAATAAAATAACACGCCTAAAAAAGCACAAACAAAATAATAACGATAACAACTCCAGCGATAATTGAGCTGTTACAGAGAGACCTATTACACCCTCCCCCCAGCACACAACACTCCGGTACCCCCTTATCCCTTTTGTAAAAGGTCACTTCAGCAGAAGCAGCAACAGTAAGCAGAGAAAAAAGGGAGGATTTCTTTCACCAGTGCAGTAGGTGGCTCTGGGGGCCTCAGACTGACGTGCAGGACCATGCGTGTTGAGGTTCCGTCCTGTTCCTTGATCAGCTGACCAGCGCAACTTGGAACAAACAAACAAACGAACAAACAAACATACAGCAAGGTCAGACGGAACTGGACGTCACGAATGGGAAGGGGGGGAGGTAGAAGGGGGGGGGAGGCGGGGTAGAGGAGAGGAGAGGAAGGGAGGGAGGGAGGGGGGGAAGGAGGGAGGGAAGGGAGGAGGGAGGGAAGGAGGGAGGGAGAGAGGGAGGGAGGAGAGGGGAGGGAGTGAGGGTTACGAGAGGAGGGGGAGAGAGAGGTATGAGGGGAGTGAGTGAGTGAGCAGGGGGGAGGGGGCAGAGGGGAGGGGGTGAGGGGGGCAGTAAGAAGAGAGTGAGGGGTCGCAGGGACGCAGTGAGGGTGTACAAGGGAAGAGGAAGGCCAAGGGGGGGGGGGGGCGGAGAGCAATATCGACAGCAACAAAAGCAACGGTGACACAGTGCCACCC
Organism: Penaeus monodon; assembly: GCF_015228065.2. Taxonomy (NCBI): domain Eukaryota; kingdom Metazoa; phylum Arthropoda; class Malacostraca; order Decapoda; family Penaeidae; genus Penaeus; species Penaeus monodon. The sequence goes on along the minus strand of NC_051423.1, from coordinate 7,779,788 downwards.
TACCATGACGTCGTTGTTTTTATTTTTAGTTTCATGGTGTTGACACGTGGCGCGCTCTGGCATTTGTTCGATCTGTGAGGTCATGAGCAACTGCAAGCAAGCAGGTGTGTGTGTGTGTGTGTGTGTGTGTGTGTGTGTGTGTGTGTGTGTGTGTGTGTGTGTGTGTGTGTGTGTGTGTGTGTGTGCGTTGTGAGTGCGTGCGTGTGCGCTTGTGCGCGTGCGTGTGCGCTTGTGCGCGTGCGTGTGCGCTTGTGCGCGTGTGTGTGCGTACGTGCGTGTCTGTGTGTGCTTGCGCGCATTTTATATGCACATACAAAATCCCATATGGTCGCCAACGTAATAAATATGAGCCCTGCACTCGCACACACGCACTCATTTCTACACATGCACATAACTACACGTGTTTACCCCTAGTGCCTCCAGCCCAGACACAGCACAGCGCAGCCCACCCCGACACATGCAAACCACGATTTATGCCTGGCTGCCATGCACTATCGGAAAGCGGGTTTTTGATTCAATTTATCGTTGCGGAAACCCTATGAGGAGAGAAAAAATGATGACATTACTTCCTTGTTAATGTGTTTCCTTTTCCTCTTCTCCCTTCCCTCCTCCTCCTTCTTCTTCTTCTTCTTCTTCTTCTTCTTCTTCTTCTTCTTCTTCTTCTTCTTCTTCTTCTTCTTCGTTTTCTTCTTCTCCTTCTTCTTCTTCCTCTTCTTCTTCTTCCTCGTCTTTTCATTTGTTTCTTCTTCTTTTAATTGTTTCTTCCTCTTCTTCTCCCTCCTTTTCTTACTCCTTTTTCTTCTTCTTTTTCTTCATTCGTATTATCATCATTTCCATTATTATTGTTGTTATTATTAATACAATTTTTTTTTCTTTTTAATTATTATTATTACTATTATCAATATTATTATTACTATTATTATCATTATTATTGCAATTTTAATAATAATAATAATAGTAATAATAATAATAATAATAATAATAATAATAATAATATTATTATTATTATTATTATTATTATCATTATTATTATTACAATTATTATTATTATTATTATTATTATTATTATTATTATTATTATTGTTATTATTGTTATCATTATTATTATTGTTGTTATTATTATTATTATTATTATTATTATCATTACTACCATTATTATTATTACCGTCATCATTATCATTATTATCATCATTATTAGTATTATAATTATTTTCATGATCTTTTATCATTCTTATCATTATTACAATCAACTGTATCATTACTGTCATAATCCTTACATTATTATCATATTCATTGTCATTATTATTAGTAATATTGATAGTAGCATCATCAAAATCATTATATATCACTATTAATATCATTAATATATCACTATTAATCTTCATTATCACTATAATCATTATCAGCACCGTGTTTATAATAATGATAATAATAATAATAATAATAATAATAATAATGATAATAATCATAATGATGATGATGATAATAATAATAATAATAATAGTAATTATTATTATTATTATTATTATTATTATTATTATTATTATCATTATTATTATTATTATCATCATCATTATGATTATTATCATTATTATTATTATCATTATTATTATTATTATTATTATTATTATTATTATTATTATTATTATTATTATCATCATCATCATTATGATTATCATTATCCCAGTCAGTGCAGCTAATATCAATAAACCTCAGTGTAGTCAGTGCAGCCAATAGCAACAAACCTCAGTGTAGTCAGAGTAGCAAGTGCCAGTGGGTGTGGCGGCCGTGATTCATTAAGCGGAAGAGGCGGTTCCGTTAAGACACTCTAAATCTTAACCGAAGGATACTGAAGGATACTGATGATGACGCAAGTCTTTGAAAGGATTTCCCGAAGGACTTTTAATGGAGGCCGTTTCGGATTGTCGACAGTGGCTCGAGATAGCAAAAAGATCACAAATTAAACAATGGCCTAAAACAAATACAACAGATCTAAAA
>NC_051423.1:7775377-7777690 GCF_015228065.2 Penaeus monodon | reverse complement strand
AAACGACAGCGACGAAACACAAACGAACTCGAGGACGACGACACAAAACGACCACGCGGACGACAATCACAAGACAACCACACCCACCACGACTCTACGACCACAGCCAAGAATTGCTAGAAGTCGTCGCTGGCGTTAAATTGATGTGAGAAGCGAGGTCGTCCCCATCAGTGAAAAAGAGCTTTTAACAAAAAGATGTTAAAGAGGGGAATAGAGGGAAAGGAAGAACGGAGGAAAGAGAGAGAGGGGGAGAGGGAGAGTGGAGGGAAGGGAGTAAGGAGAAAGAGGGAGAAGGGGGAAAGAGAGAAAGAGGGAAAGAGAGAGAGAGGGAGATGGTGGGAAAGTGGGAGAGAGAGAGGGTGATAATGAGAGAATACATGAGGGAGGAAGGAGGAAAGGAGGAAGTGAGAGGGAGCGAGAGGTACGAAGAACAAGAAATAAGAAGCACAGCAAAGAAACGCGAAAATTCGAAACACAGATTAAGAAAAAAAAAAAAAAAAACAAGAAAAAAAAAAAAAAAAAAAAAAAAAAAAAAAAAAAAAACAAGGAGAGCAAAAGAGAAAACAAACAAACAGAAGGATGGAAATGAAAAGAGCGAGAATAGAAAGACAGAGAAAGAGGAAAATAAAACAGAAAGACGTGCACTCCGATGCCCGGGAGTGTCAAATATCGCTCTGCAAACTCCAGTCATTTTTTCTCTCTCTCTTCACAAGTGTACCAACATCTGGGGAAGGGTCAGTGCCTGGGGAACGCCGTGTGGCACTGTGGGGGAAAAGTGGCACCGTGGACAATTCTAATGACAAATTACCGGGTTTTCTCTTCCGTCTTTCCTCTGTTTCTCTGTCTCTGTCTCTGTCTCTGTCTCTGTCTCTGTCTCTCTCTCTCTCTCTCTCTCTCTCTCTCTCTCTCTCTCTCTCTCTCTCTCTCTCTCTCTCTCTCTCTCTCTCTCTCTCTCTCTCTCTCCTTTTCTGTTCCTCTAGCAATCTTGCACTTCAATGTTTAATTAAAACAAAAAATATTATCAAATGTTAAAAAAGTAAATAATTTAATAATCAAAGGTATCATTATATCGCAATTGCGAAATGCCAAAAATATAACAGCGAAAGCACGTGTGGTTTCAACACCATTACAAAGCTAATGTATATTTCATAAGTGTAGAAATATATTTAAATCGATGATTTGAATCACGCATGTCTGTTCTTCCGATGTCATGTTTAAATTCATGTCATTTCTGCATTTCATTCGCTGAATTTAATCGACAGTAAAGGAAAAAATGAAAAAAAAAAAAAAAAAAAAAAAAAAAGTTCAATTTTTTGTTATACTTCCCTCCCCCCCCCCCAAAAAAAAAAAAAAAAAAAAAAAAAAAAAAAAAAAATATATATATATATATATATATATATTTATATATTTATATATATATATATATATATATATATATATATATACATTAACATTATATCTACTTCTATATCTTGTTTTTCATGAGTCATACGTCGATCATAGAAAACTGGAGCAAAAAAAATAAACAAATGCTCGACAAATAGCTTTCCTTTCGGAGCCCTCACGCCGGGCCCGTGAACGAAAAAATCCTGAATGATCCTTCCCTTTCTTACAATTTCCTCCTGGACCCGAAAGAAAACCAATAAATCACAGACTACTCAGCGAAAAATACCAAAGACACATTCCGACAGAGACATCCAACAGACTGCAGTGTCAGCCTGGCCATTAAAGTGACCTGCTCGAGCTTTCCACTCGATAAATAGACTTTCACGTTGAGGCTGTTTGTACGTGATAAACAGAGCGTGATAATGTCGCCGCTCGGGGAACGCCAATCTTTGCGTTTACAAATGACATATTTGCAAGTGTAAATGATAGTCGGTGGTAATTTCATTATCTTTTAAAATAAAATCAGGAAAAATACTCAATAAGTTACAAGCATTTTGCTCGAAATGTTCACGACGGGCAGTAAGCTATCTTTTCAAAAAAAAAAAAAAAAAAAAAAAAAATATCTATCTATCTATCTATCTATCTATCTATCTATCTATCTATCTATATATATATATATATATATATATATATATATATATATATATATATATATATATATATATGCGCTCTTTATTGAGTACAAGACAATAAAAAAATGGGTCTATATCATTAGCTGTTTATATATATATATATATATATATATATATATATATATATATATATATATATATATATATATATATAAATATATATATATATATATATATATATATATATATATACATATATATATATATATATATAATTTGAAGAATACAGTAGAAA
>NC_051423.1:7767877-7770377 GCF_015228065.2 Penaeus monodon | reverse complement strand
GATTTTGCAACGTATTTCAAAACCCATTAATTTTTTATTTACAATTATTTTTCTTTTCGTCTTTATCTCATTCTTAATATCTCTAATCTATCATACATTTCTTCAAAATGCGTGTGTTCAACCTTCCTTTTTTCTATGCTATTTCAATGTTGCTTCTTCCTCGACTTTTCTTGCTCCCTCGTCCACTCTCTCTTGCTTATTCCTTCATTTCCTTGTTTTTCAGCCAAACTCGATTCGCATTTATCATATTCAGTTCTTTCATCTTTGGAGACATCCATCATCTACGCAAGATCTCCATTTCCCGCCCATAATTTTTGTATCTCTCTCATCTCCCTCTTTCATTTATTCTCTCTGTCTCTGTCTCTGTGTGTGTGTGTGTGTGTGTGTGTGTGTGTGTGTGTGTGTGTGTGTGTGTGTGTGTGTGTGTGTGTCTGTATGTGTGTGTGTGTGTGTGTGTGTTTGCGTGTGTGTGTCCCTAATTCACTCTCACTCTCATTCTCTCTCCCTCTTCCTCTCTCTCTCTAATTACACAAACAATCATAAGCGAATCATTATCGAGGAAGGGAGGGAGGGAGGGGGGGAGTCCCCTTCGTATAAAACCGAGGCTGCTTTGATGTAAACTTCTTATGTCATTAGCCATCTGTCTTCCTCTCCCACTTATTCATTTGATATAATCATCATTATTTCGATTGCTGAGTTAGTTCTCTTCTCTTCTCTTTACTTTCCCTTTTCTCATCACTTTCTCTTTTTTACTATATCTGTCTGTCTGTCTGTCTGTCTCTGTCTCTGTCTCTGTCTCTGTCTCTCTCTCTCTCTCTTAGTTTCCATTCTATATCCCATTCATTTCCACTATTTTTCTTTGTTTTTTTCTCATTTCCATTTCCTATTTATCTTCGTTTCACTGTTACTTCGCCTTAGATTTAAAAAACAAACATATATTGTCTGTTATTCCTCTTCACCGTTAAACCCTTTTCTTTTACACCTCATTTCCATTTCCTCGTCTATTATTCATTTTCCCTTCATTCTGCCCTTGCATTCCCTTTCTCCTCGATCAGTGTCAGCCTCGCCCTAATCTCTCTTATCTTCCCTTAACGTCAGCCCCGCATCTTTCCATTACTGTCAGCTCCACCTGTCTCCCTCGCCTGACGTCTTCCACCTACAGGAGCTACCTGAATTCCACACCTCCCCTTCTCCACTTCCCCCCTCACCGGGCACCCTCTACCCCCTCTCTCTCTCTCTCTCTCTCTCTCTCTCTCTCTCTCTCTCTCTCTCTCTCTCTCTCTCTCTCTCTCTCTCTCTCTCTCTTTTCCTTCCGTTTTCTAATGCACATTCTCTTCTCTCTGCTTCTCAATTCCCTTTCTTCTGCTTCATTTTTGCCGTTTTCGTTCCACTCCAAACTTGCATTTATTAATTCTTTCTTCGTTCTCGTGTTTCATCATTTTCCTCCCTCTTCCTTCGCCTCTAATCTTTCTTTCCTCTTCCCCTTCCTCCTGCTTTACCTTCTCCCGACTCCTTTGTCCTCTCTATCACACTTCTCTTCTTTTCTTCCTTCTTCCCTCTTCTCCATCCTTTCCCTCTCTCCCTCCCATTCACGTTACCCTTCTATACTTCCTTTCTTTCTCCATTTCCTTCCCTTCCTCCCTTCCTGCAGCCTCCACCCTTCCTCCCTTTTCCTCGCCTCTCCTAATTTCTTCCATCCTCCCTTCTCTTCTTTCATTCCTCCATCTACTCATTCATCTTTCTCTACTCTTCTTGTTCCCCTTCCTGTCCCTCCTTCAACAAACCTTTTAAATTCTTCTAAATTAATGAACAAGTAAACATAAAATAAAATATAACTAAACATAAAAAAATATAAAAATATACAAAAAGAAAAAGAGAACGAAAGACCTTAACAAGTAAAAAAAAAAAAAACACAAACACACTGCAAATAAACACAATACATATATAAACAAACACACGCACACACTCGCCTCATTAACCCACACTCAGGCACCTGTCCGCTTGCAGCCGAGAAGTACCAACCTATTCGTTTGCACTACAAGACACCTGCCAAGTTAATTTGCATTGCACTTGATACCTGTTCATTTGCAATTCCTGAATACCAGTTCATTTGCAAGTCCCCCATATGCCAGCCCCTTTGCAACACCTACTGAACTACAACCCATATCAACGGTATAATTGCAACTTAACTAAATGATTTACCTACTGGGGGGAGGGGAGAGGGAGGGGGAGGGGAGGGGAAGGGGAGGTTACAATACAAACATCAACATCATGGGGGAGGGGGTTAGAGAGAATGGGGGTAGTATAAAGGGAAGTGGAGGCGATGAACACAAATATAAACATCAAGAGACAAGGGAAGGAGAATGAAGAGGAGGAATGGAAGGAGAAGGAGAGAGGGAATGAAGCACGAACATCAACATTATGTGGGGGGGGGGGAGGTGAAACAAAGAGGGAAGGAGATAAATATGAACATCACGGGGAAATGGGGGACGAAAAGAAG
>NC_051423.1:7757877-7762877 GCF_015228065.2 Penaeus monodon | reverse complement strand
AGATAAAGCAGCTGGGAAATAAAACTGGACAGAGTGTCTAAACGGTGCATTGAATATCTGCGAATAGATAGTGGGGAGAAATACTCGAGATTCTTTTCGTCAAGTGATTCAAGTAATGTTTTTTTTCTCTCTCTCTCTTTTGGAAAACGTATTTACATTCACAATCTCTCGAATACAGACGCTGACATGCACACAAATAAATATCTTTGTCCAAATTTAGACGGAATTATAAACAAATAATCACAAGAACAAGAAAAGTCAAAATATTAATATTAATAATAATAATAATAATAATAATAATAATAATAATAATAATAATAATAATAATAATAATAATAATAATAACAATAACAATAATAATAATAATAACAAAACAACATCAACAGCAATAATAATAATAATAACAATAACAACAATTATTTCCCAGATGAAATGAAAACGTAAATAAAGGTTTTCCACAGCGCAATCTCGCAAAATCTAACAACCTCATTCCAGCGCAAAGCGTAACCTCATATATACATACTCCGAGCCGGTCTTTTAACGCTTACCGATGCTCTCGATTTCGACCGCTAAACTTCAATTCTATCTTACCTAATTAGTAATTAAAGCCCTCAAATACACACTCCAATTTTCCTGTTTCTTTTTTTGGTGCATATATCAAGCCATCTCGCAAATTTTTAAAAAACCCTCTTCATCGGAAACCTTAAACCTCACACGCACGCACTTGGAGGCTGAACTGAGGGCCGGTTCGTTTGGCACTGATGAACCGCGATCAAAATATCTTCGGAATGTCAGATCGTGTCGGGTGTCACCTCGGCACAGGAGACACACTTTTACCTTTGTTGCGGTAAAAGGGACACCTTGTGAGGATCTCTGATATAAGGGGGGAGGGGGGTAATGAGTCATTTGAGATATTTTGATTGATTGGAATGGAAGAAATAGAAACGAAAGAAATCTATTTTATATTATAATATATGCATGGCATGTTTACGATGGTATTCCTTTCTCATTCCATGGGAATTGCTTCATTCTTTTCTTGACGCTAGATACCACTAGCGATTTTGTAATACCGTAAAAAGACAAAAAATAATGTTACTGGTTTTTGCGAAACCTTGAGTTCTCACGCTTGCTGCCGTTATTTTGTTTCTCGGCTGCGAAACTCCAATAAATCAATTCTCGCTTTCCCAATTCGACAATAACAGCCCGGAAAAAAATAGATGAGAAAAATAACATTTACAACATAAAATATCATATATAAATCTAAATACAAGAACTGCGAAATATACACAAATACAATACTATTCCCGACATCGACGCGTCAAGTAAAATGACATGACCTGAATATCACACCAGAACCCGGACTCCAGGACCAAACGACTCCTCTTTTCTTCTTCCCCCTTACTTCTCCTTCTCCCTCACTTCCCTTCTTCTTATTCAGTTGCTAATTAAGCCGCAATTCCTACGAGCTAATGAGCGAGAGTCTCTGCTGTCCAGAATGTCGTCCCAGCAACAACAAGGCGCCCAGGTTAAGGAGTCCAGCCCAGCCTCCTCCGGGTTCCTCCTCGGGTCGAATCCAGTGCTGCGATCGAGAGCTATTTTTAACGCGGGGTGAGCCGAGTAAGGCGGTGGTGGGGCCGGTGGGTTGGTGGGTGGGTTGCCTGCTGGTTGCTTGGCTGCGAGGGCGATCTTGTGCAGGAGGTGGTGCTGGCTGTTGGTGGTGGTTGTTGGTTCTGATTTTCGTCGCGTTTTTTTTTTGTATTTATATGCCTATGTATATTAGTTCATACATAGATGTAGACGCAGTGTACACGGATGCACAAACAAGCGGATAGACGAGAGTGACAAACCTGTGTGTGTGTGTGTGTGTGTATATGTGTGTGTGTGTGTGTGTGTGTGTGTGTGTGTGTGTGTGTGTGTGTGTGTTTGTGTGTGTGTGTGTGTGTGTGTGTGTGTGTGTGTGTGTGTGTGTGTGTGTGTGTGTGTGTGTGTGTGTGTGTGTGTGTGTGTGTGTGTGTGTTTGTGTGTGTGTGCGCGAACGTGTGCCTGTAAGTGTGTTTATATATAAAAAAAAAACTTACAACTTCCACACTATGTCTGAACTTATTTTCAATACTTCTATGATTATCTGTATGAATATTCTGAAGACGTCAAGAAAAGAAAAAAAGAAAAAAAGAAAAGAAAAAAAAAGCTTTCTCCAAACAGGTCCCAGTTGATTATTCATATCTCGAAAACTATTCCACAGTTCGAGCGGCTTTAAAGAACACTGCATATGCTGTTCCTTTACCTCATTTTGCGCCTTAGGATTTAGAAAATATTTATCCTTTTTCGATCTGCTAAAGTACTCCCAGACCTTTAACCATATGATTACGCATTAAAACAAGATGAAGCTGTTGATTTCATCACTAATCATTATATCTCTAAACAGTAATATCACCATTAAGATTTTTTTAACAATCAATAAAAGAGTTAAATACATAACAGTAAATTAAAAAATAAACGGATATATAAATAAAATAGAACTTCCCACACATTTTTTGCTAAATCGATTTAACGCAGTTGAAAGTGCCGACTTGCAGAATCGAAGATCGCAATATAAATCACTGCAATCTCTGTGCAATTAATAACAGCTGTTTTCCCATGCAATCGGTGCCAGACGCGTCCCACCACCGCTATATGTCACGTGCACGCACACACTTACACACATGGATGGTTATCTGTCCCTGCTCACACATACATATAAGTGCATACATACATACACATACTTACACATACATAACTATATATCCCCACTAACATACATACATAAATACTAATATAAATACTTACACACACACACACACACACACACACACACACACACACACACACACACACACACACACACACACACACACACACACACACACACACACACACACACACACACACACACACACACACACACACACACACACACACACACACACACATTCCCCCACCTCACAAACATCCCCGTCACACACACATACACCCCCTCCCCTAAACACACCTTCATTTAGACGTTACATAACCCAGGTCCTTCTCAGACAACTACGCACACGGTGTACGCATGACAGATCCCGCATGATAATACGATTTCACGAACAACATTTCACTTCCTGAAGGGGCGTGAGAGAGTTGGGGAGGGGGGGGAGGGAAGGTGGAAGGGGTAGGGGAGAGGAAGGGAAAAGGAAAGGGAAGGGGAAGAGAAAGGGGAAGTGGAGAGGGAAGGGAAAAATGAGAGAGAAGGGGAAAAGGACAAAGGAAGGGGGGAGGAGAAGGAGAAGGGAACAAAAAATTAAAGAAATAAGTTATAAGAAAAAGGGGTGAGTGAAAATTTGTAGTTATATATTACTTCACGAATCTTGACTTGTAGAGTATGTTACTTTAAAGTTGGTTAAACTGGTAGAGATACTGAGACAAAACGAATAGTCAGATAATAATAACTAAAATAAAATTATAATAATGATGATGATGAAGATGAAGACGAAGATAAAAATGAAAATGAAGATGAAGATGACGGCGATGGCGATGATTACCATCTTCATTACTATTATAATCATCAAAATCATTACCACCAACAACTACATTGATTATCATTATCATCATCATAATCATAACTATAATATCACGAACAGCGGTAAGACGCCGGGCCGACCACCGAACATCTGTATTACGTGTTCTTAAAAGGCCACTATAGAGCGCAGCGAATTTGTAATTAGCGAATAATGAGTAATAATAAGTAGATAGATCGCAATATAGTGGGTCTTATTACGTTTTATATCATAAAGTGCGACCTTTAAGCGGTGTAATGACGGCGTAGAGAGAGGGAGAGACGCTTGTGTTGCGTTGTTGTTGTTGTGATGCTGGTGTCATGATGTTGCATCGAGGCTGTTGTTGTTGTTGTTGATATTGTAATATTGCTGTTGTTTTGTTATTTCGATGCTGTTGTGACGTTATTATGATCCTAGTCTTGTGATGTTGCTGTTGTGACGTCATTGTTCCCATGTTGTTGCTATGACGCTGTTGTTGAGATGTTGCTATGTCGCTATTGTTGCCACGTTGCTGTTTTGACATTGTTATTGTGATGTTACTGTTGTGACGTCATGTTGCTGACCTAAGGGATAATGTGATGTATGTGACATATTCAGAGACACTTTGGACACCATAGACGGGGAGCTGGACTGACCAATCACTGACGGTGATTGGCTGATGGGCGCGAGATGCCGGTCCAACTTTCCGTTTCAGGTGTCCCAAGGGTCTCTGAATATGAGCGAAATGTAATGTCATAGAAATAAATAGACAGGATGACAGAAACGGACAGATAAGACGACAGAAATGAGTGGAAAGGGAGACAGAAACAGAAAGACAGGAAGGCAAACTTGGGTAGAGAGGAATACAGAAACAGACACGGTGATGCTGCGTGACTGAGGTTCTGCCATGAAACTATGAACTGTCATTATAAGCTGTAAACTGTAATCATGTTGTGTTACTGCATCATGATTGTAATTGCAAGTTGCGATACTGTCTTATGAAGCGAAGGTTTACTTTGATATTTTGCTCAGATACTATAGAGGGTGACGTTAAGCTGTGATGTCGTGAAGCTATAAGCTGATGCTGCATTTTCATCCCGTGACGAAAACGACGCTGAGGAATGATGCTACACCCGTGCCTCAGTTCTAGAAGACCTTAGACGACTTCCTAGAGCTAAAAAAAAAAAAGAGACATAGCCACAGGAAGTTCACTATTTACCCAACCACATCTCCTTGAACAATGATGTGAAACGCTGTGCAGTGAGACGGAGGGCGTGAGTCGTTCAACATGCAAAATGACACATCACATCGCTCTTGTGGTTCTCGGGTGGTGGGGGGCGTGGAAAGGAAAGGTGGAGGTGAGGCGGAGGGCAGGTGGATGAAGAGATGGATTGAAGATGGCGGAGAAGAGATGGAGGGGTGGGGTGGGAGGAAGGAGGTGGATGATGG
>NC_051423.1:7731400-7743900 GCF_015228065.2 Penaeus monodon | reverse complement strand
CTTTGCCCAAAATCACACTGTCTTTGCGGCATCTTGTAAGAACACTGAAGAAAGGAGAAAGGCGAGGATGCGAGAATCGGGGAAAACAAAACAAAAACAAATACGGGGATATGAAAACCGAAAAAAAAGTAAAAAAAAAAGAACGAGGAACGGAAAAGAGAAAGAGCAGAGCCTGGAGAGAGAGAGAGAGAGAGAGAGAGAGAGAGAGAGAGAGAGAGAGAGAGAGAGAGAGAGAGAGAGAGAGACGAAGAAAAGAGAATAGAAAAAAACAAGAATTAGAGAAGAAGAAAGGGAGTAAGGAGGGATATATATATATATTCATTCCGACCGACCACAGTACACTGAATAACAATACGCAGGCTAACCGCATAGACCGAACGCCGGGGTTGCCCACGGCCGTGAGTCATGGGCCCCGTCGCGTCAGGCTATACCCGGTTGGAGTCCGCATGACGGTCTTATGAGGACGGACGGAGGGAGGGAGGGAGGGAGGGAGGGAGGAGGGAGGGACCCTTCCCCTCCATCAAGGGAAGGGAAAGATTAAGAAGAAAGAGGGAGGGAGGGACCCTTCCCCTCCATCAAGGGAAGGGAAAGATTAAGAAGAAAGAGGGAGGGAGGGAGGGAGAATGTGAAGGAGGCAGACGGGAGAGAGAGGAAAGAAAAGGAGAGGGAGTGAGGGAGAGAGGGAGTGAAGTTGAAGAAAGGATATGTGGAGGGAGAGAGAGAGAGAGAGAGAGAGAGAGAGAGAGAGAGAGAGAGAGAGAGAGAGAGAGAGAGAGAGAGAGAGAGAGAGAGAGAGAGAGATGGGTTAGAGGCAGAAAGCGTTTATGTGCGTGCCTGTGTGGCTATGTGTGCGTACGTGTGTGACACGTCTGTGCAGATGTGCCTATATGTAGCTGCACGTACGAATACCCATGCTATCACCCGCCATATATCCCCGTTTCCCTGTCTTGGCGCAAAAGCAAAACGGGCGCTCACATCGCCTCATTAAACCCGACGAATCACGCCCTTCCGCGGGTCCCTTTGCCCCTTCCCCTGCCCCTTACCCCTCCCCCTGGCCCCTTTGCTCCTTACCCCTGGCCCCTTTACACCCTCCCCTTGGCCCCTTTACCCCTCCCCCCTGGCCCCTTTACCCCTCCCCCTGGCCCTTTACCCCTCCCCCCTGGCCCCTTTACCCCACCCCCCTGGCCCCTTTACTCCTTCCCCCTGGCCCCTCTACACCCTCCCCCCTGGCCCCTTTACCCCTCCCCCCTGGCCCCTTTACCCCTCCTCCCTGGCCCCTTTACACCCTCCCCCTGGCCCCTTTACCCCTCCCCCTGGCCCCTTTCCCGCTCCCCCTGACCCCTTTACCCCTCCCCCTTCCCCGCCCCTCAACCGCAACCATCACGGTGTCTCGAGATAATCAATTTAGTTGTAATCTCGACAAAGACGAAGAGTTGGAGCAGAGACAAGCAGCGAGGTTTTCTGCGCCAGCGATCTCGCCAACACTCCTTCCTCTTCCTCTTCAAATTTCTCACTCTCTATCTCTCTCTCTCTTTCTTTTTATCGGTCTCTATCTCTCCTTTTCGCTGTATGTCTGTATGTCTGTTTGTTTGTCTGTCTTTCTGTCTGCTTGCCTGCCTGTCTGCCTGCCTGCCTGCCTGTCTGTCTGTCTGTCTGTCTGTCTGTCTGTCTGTCTGTCTGTCTGTCTGTCTGTCTGTCTGTCTGTCTGTCTGTCTGTCTGTCTGTCTGTCTCCGTGTTCTGTTTCCCACACTTCCCTGTGAATATAAAATTCCATTTCTAACTCAATATTAATAAGTGTATCACCCTCGTTTTTATCAAATGCATTATCATGCTATTTCTGAATCTTCTTTTCACTTTTATTTCTTCGCTTCTCGTAATTATATTTGCATCTCCGATTTATCACTTTATCTCCATGCACCTGTTGGCCGGGTGCAAGGGAGGAGGAGGGGGAGAAGGAGAGGAGAAGAGAAGGAGAAGAGGAAGAGGAAAAGGAGGAGGGTTAGAAGAGGAAGAGGAAAAGGAGGGGGGGGGGAAGGAGAGGAGAAGAGAAGGAGAGGAGAAGAGAAGGAGAGGAGAAAAGAAGGAGGAGAGGAAGAGAAAGAGGAGGAGAGAGAGGAGGGGAGGAGAAGAGAAGGAGGAGAGGAAGAGGAAGAGGAAGAGGAGGAGCAGGAGGAAGAGGAGGAGCAGGAGGAAGGACGAAGGGGGAAGAAAAGGAGGATAGTGGGAAGATGGAGAGAGGAGAGGAAGGAAAGTATAGGAAGAGGGACATAAAGAAGTCCACCCCAACCCCCCCTTTTAACCCTTCCCCCCCCCCCTCCTCCCTGCTTTCAAATCGGGTTCCGTGATTCTACCGACCTTGAGGCTAGGGTAGGCGGGGGGGGGGGGGGATAAACGTAAGGTGGGCGTGTGGGTTTAAAGTGACACTGTAGTGAGTGGAGATGGACTGAGGTAAAGAAGCTGCCTGATTAGTTAATAAAACAATAGCATCAATAAGAACGTAGCGATGATGATGATGATGATGATGATGATGATGATGATGATGATGATGATGATGATGATGATGATGATGATGATGATGATGATGATGATGATGATGATGATGATGATGGTGATGATGATGATGAGAGTAATGATAATAATTATAACAACAACAACAACAACAATAATAATATAGCGATAACAATATCAATAACAACAACAATAACAATGATACAAACTGTACATTCTCTAACATCACACAATCCTAAATCACAAAATCCATTCAAATACGATCATAAATAAAAACTACAATAAGAAAATGCAATAAAAACGCAATAAAAACACAACAGATCTCGCCAACCATCAGAAGACTTTGACCTTTGACCCGCGCAGCCATGGACCTCCGCGCCCAGGCCAAATGAACACGAGAGCGGTACCTGGACACACAACAATGGCCCAGCGATGGCTCAAACATGGCCATCACTGCATAAACGCGCGTGGATGTATGGTTGCTTTCAAACGCATGCTTAAACGCACATGGATGATGTTATGTGTACATTTAGAGACAGACATGTATAATGGCTTGATACATATGCCTATAAACGTACATACCTTGATGGTTAAGTAAAATATACACGTTTAAACGCACACGTTTTACTAAGGACCGCCTTATACGCACTTATATAAACGCAACCACGCAAGTATACGGATACGCGAGCATACACGCCTGCTGTCATGGACTCGCGCATGACACTGCATGACTCCATGAGCGAAATCAGTTTTGCATTCTTTCCTTCTTCCGTAATTTGCTCGGGATTATTCCCTCTTCCCGCTTCTCGATTTTTTAAACTGATTTCTTGGAGAGGAGTTCCATTCGCGCAGGTTATTTGGATCTGTTGGTTGATTTGTCTGTCTGTTTGTCTAGCTGTCTGTCTGTTTTCTTCCTTCTCTCTTTCACTAATATCAGCGGCTTTACTTTCCTTATCGTTGCCATATTTATTCTGATCAGTTTTATGATCATTATCATTATCTTTTCTCTCTTTCTCTACCTCCATCCTGTCTATCTCCCCCTTCTTCTCCTCTGTCTCTCATCTATCTTCTCCCCCCTTTCCTCTCCTCTCATCCTCTCTCTTCCTTCCTCGCCTCTCCCTTTTCCTCTCCACTATCTTCCTCCCTTCTCCCTCTCCTCTCTCCCTTCCTCTTCTCTTCCTCTTCCTCTCTTCTATCTTCCTCCCTTCTCCCTTTTCCTCTCCCTCTTCTCTCTCCCTTCCTCTTCCTCTCCTCTATCTTCCTCCCTTCTCCCTTTTCCTCTCCTTCTCCTCTCCCCCTTCCTCCTCCTCTTCCTCTCCTGTATCTCCCCCCCCCCCCCCGAAACACACCAACAACAACACCGGGAGATATTAATCCAACTCTCGCGTGTTGTCTTGGTCATCGCAAAACCGAATCGACTCAGAAATCAAATGTCAAAAGATGAGAAAAAAAAAATAATAATCGCTTGATTGACAGTCATAACAATATTTGCATGCGAGACGGCCGCGTCTGGTTCTTGCAGGCATTTCTCTAGAACGGTGTGCTTCGTTAAAATGATAGTAATGATGATATTTGAAATGGTGATGATGGTCGTGGTGGTGATGATGGTGGTGGTGATGATGATGATTGATGAAGATGATGAGTTAGTAGTAGTTAGTGTTAGTAGTAACGCTAGTAATAGCAATACTAAAAACATATATCAACAACAACAACAAAAACAACAAACACAATACTCCTTCACCATCTCTTAAACACTCAGAATTTGAAACAGTTCCCCCATTTTCGTATCTTCCCATCCGCCATCTTATCCCCAAAAGCAACATGTCCAAAACAGGTTATCCGATATAAGGGGTCTTGGCTGAGCCTGTCCTCTTTCGAGAGCGTCTTAAGTGTTGACACTGGAGGTAAAAGAGCTGTGTGTGTGGGGGGGGGTGCGTGTGGGTGTGCGTGTGCGTGTGCGTGTGCGTGTGCGTGTGCGTGCGCGTACGTGTGCGCGCGCGTGTGTAAGCAAGGACATAGAAAAAAAATATATGTTTTACAAAACAGGAAAGAAAGTACAAAAGGATATAGAGAAAATGTAAAAGGATATACAAAAACAAGAAAAGCAAAAAGACGGAAAAAAGGAAAGTACAGAAAAGAACGAGAATGAAATTAAAAACACACTGATAAAAAAAATCACGAAAACAAACTAGAAAGAAAATATAAAACGTCAAGAAATCGAACGAAAGCAGAAAAAAAAAATTGACGACCGAAACACTAAATATAAAACCACAAAAAAAGAAAATAAATCAAGAAAGCAAATTACGAGAGCATAAAAAAAAGAAAAAAAAGAGAAAATACAAAAGGCAAGAATGCGGATGCCCATGGAAGCTTCCAGACGAAACTTGGGCCGCGTTTAAGCCGAGCCTGAGTCTGTATCTGATCGCTCTTATCCTACGCCCGTGTCCTTGCATGTCCCTTTCCGCTTTGGAGGCGCGCAGGAGTAAACAAAGAAGTAAACAAAGAAGCAAACAAATAAAAGAAAATGTTTGGGGTATGTCCGGGTTGGTGTCTTTTATTCGTGGCTATCTGTGTGAAATCTCTGTTTCATCACTCTCCTCTCTTCTCTCTGTCTGTTTCTGTTTCTCTCTCTCTCTCTCTCTCTCTCTCTCTCTCTCTCTCTCTCTCTCTCTCTCCTTCCTCATTCACCCTTTCCCTAAATCCTATTCTTCTCGCTTTAACCCCACTCTTTCCCTCTTCATTTTATTCTCCCCTCATTTCCTTCTGCCTCTCCCCCTTCTCCATCCTTTTCCTCCAGCCTCTTCCTCCTTTACCTCCCTCTTTTTCCCTCTCGCTCTTCTTCCTCCCCCTTTCCCGTTGCCTCCCCCCCCTTTTCCTCTCCTCTTATCCACCCTCCTTCCCTCCAGCATCTCCCTCTGCCCCCTCCCCCCTTTCCCTCTCCCTTTTCCTCCATTCTTCCCTCCAACCTCTCACCCCCTCCTTCCCTCCAACCTCTCACCTCCCTCCCTTTTCCTCCCTCCTTCCCTCCAACCCCCCCCTCCCCACCCACCCACTCCACCCCAGAAAGGCAGCGAGGATCCTCATCCCTCTCCGCCTACGTGGGTGCGGCGGAGAGGGAGTGGGGATGAGGGGGAGGGAGGGAGTGGGGATGAGGGGAAGGGTGGGAGTGGGGATGGTGGGGATGGAAGGAGAGGGGAGGGGGGAGAGGGTGACCTGGCCAAGACCTGTGAGGACAACAAGCATATAGTCAAGGGAGTGGCAGTGACCATGCGAGTCCCCCCCCCCCTCCCACCTCCAGAACCCACACGCCCACACGCCCACGCTCTCGCACATGAACAAATACAAGTGGACATGCACGTGCGCGGGCGTACTAAACACACAGACACATACACATAAGAGCGGATAAGCAAGATAGACATTATACATACAATTTTAAATTTATTCAAGAGGAATTAGCTGAGTAAACATTAAATATTCTTGGCATCTAATCAAAGGGATTAAGGAAGGTGAATATTAAATATTCTTAAATTCTATTCAAGAGGAATCAGCAAAGTAGATATTTAATATTTTTTTATAAATCTATTCACACATTTTTTATACTAATCCCACCAAGGTTTATATATAAAAAAATGTACAGAGTATTAGCCAAGGACAAAGTGCCACTTCTGCCACTTCGAGAATGTAACTTTTAATGAATATAATCCCAACAACATCGACAGAAGCAGGAAAAACAAGGAGCATGAAGCAGAAGCACATGCAGATAAAAAGCATAAGTAGAAAGGTTGTCGATAACAGAGTGAGAGAGAGAGAGAGAGAGGGAGAGAGAGAGAGAGATTGAGAGAGAGAGTGAGTGAGTGAGTGAGTGAGTGAGTGAGTGAGTGAGTGAGTGAGTGAATGAATGAGTGAGTGAGTGAGTGAGTGAGTGAGAGAGAGAGAGAGAGAGAGAGAGAGAGAGAGAGAGAGAGAGAGAGAGAGAGAGAGAGAGAGAGAGAGAGAGAGAGAGAGAGAGAGAGAAAGACAGGCAGGCATACCGGCAGACAGACGGAAATCTTCAACAGACAGACAGAGTGGAAGAGAGAAACAGATATAAACACAAACAGACAAAAAGCGAAATGTTAAATATTGAACACCAGGGCGTGACAGACAACCCACTGTGCCAAGTGACGATCGGGAGGGAGGCGGAGTGGGGGCTGGGGGAGGGGGGGGAGAATGTGGACAAAATGGGCGTCGATGAAATGAATTTGCATAAAAAAATGGAAGGTTCTGCCGCTTCATCCGCTCGTGTCAGCTGCTGACCTTATTCCGTGGAGACGTGAAGAGGCCGTGACCTTTCTCTCGCGAAAGGGAATTTAAGAATTCCAAAAATCCCGGTTCATTATCGTTTTCTTCTCCTTATGCGTCTTTTATCCTCCGTTACCTCGTTATTTCCTTCTCCTCATATTCTTTCTACTTCTCTCTCTCCTTTTTTTTATCCACCTTCTCCACCCCTTTCTCTTTAACACTTATTCTCTATCTCTCCTGCTTCATACCCGATCCTCTTCCCCATCTCCCTCCTTCCCTAAAGATACTTAAAATAAATAATAATAAATATATAAATGGGCAAATGAGCGATAAGTGACCACCGCGCAATCACTCTTATTGTTATTATTGTATTTGTTATGGTTGTTATTATCATTATTATTATCATTATCTTCTTCTTCTTCTTCTTCCTTCTTTCTTTCTTTCTTTTTCTTATTCTCATTTCTCTCTGTCTCCCTATCCCTCCCCATCTCTCCATCCATCTGCCTCTTTCCTCGCTTAAACAAGACGAAGAGGGAGAAGTGAAGACAGCGATAAAAAGGAGGAAAGGGAGGGAGAAAATAGATAAAGAAGGAGAGACGATAACCGCGTTGGACTTTCTCTTGTAACATGCAGATGAGATGAGAGAGAGACCTGGGAATTTTGCCCAAGTATTCCTGAAACATCTTATTTTCTCTTCTTCTCCTTCTCCCTTTTCTTCTTCTTCTTTCTTTTTCTTCTTCTCAACATCATTATCATTATCATCATCATTACTTTTATTATCAACGTTGTTTTCATTATTATTATTATTATTATTATTATTATTATTATTATTATTATTATTATTATTATCATCATCATCATTATCATTATACCATCGTTATTACTATTAATATCATTATCATAAACGTTATTATCATTATCATTATTATCATTATCATTATTATCATCGTCATTACTGTTATTATCATTATCATCATCATCATCATCTCCCCCTTCCCCCCCCCCCCTCCCTCTCAACCTTTCCTTCTTCCTTTTACTTCCAGTCATTTTTTTGTGTGTGTGTTTATGCATTCGTGTGTGTAATATCATTATCAATATCATTAGCATTATAATCATCTTTATTATATCCTCATCATCATCACCATCATCATTATTACTCATACCATTATCATTCCCCTCCTTCTCCTTCTCCTTTCCAACCAACTCTTTTTTATATCATTTCCACTTCAGTTTTTTTTACTAATCTCTGCTTAATCATGTTTGCGCATTCTCACGTCACTCACACTGTATGTCATGTATTTGTCCGAATGTGTTTATGCTTTCACGTGTTTATGTTCTAAGGTGTTTATAGATCGGGTGTGACTGTAACTGCAATAACGTGCAATGACGCTGGACTGAAAGTGCTGAGTGATGGCGCAGGTCTGACCTGCTGGCCTCGCGAAGACAAAACAAGAGGGCGCGTCGCTGACCCCTCGATAAGGGAGAAAAAACGAGGACGAAAAAAATAAATACACGCACGGACACACACACACACACACACACACACACACACACACACACACACACACACACACACACACATATATATATAAGGCAGTTCGTTGTCGCTTGCATCCTTGTTCTGGCAACACCAGCCACGCCACTGGTGCCAAACTGCCGTTCCTTTGGACCCACCACCTTCTTGGAGCGAAGGAGCCTGCTGCATGGGCAGCAGCTTGGTCCTCACATTCTTACGCCCAGGCAGGACAGAGTCGATAATGCCAAAGTCGACATCGACTGACGGTGGCCGTCTTATATATATATATATATATATATATATATATATATTATATATATATATATATATATATATATATATATATATATGTGTGTGTGTGTGTGTGTGTGTGTGTGTGTGTGTGTGTTATATATATATATATATATATATATATATATATATATATATATATATATATATATATATATATATACATATATATACATATATATACATATATATACATATATATACATATATATATATATATATATTATATGTATATATTTTTTTTCTTTTTTTTTCAACAGCCATTTACTCCATTGCAGGAAATCAGCCTCTCTCATTTCATTATTTGAGAGTATATTTGGCAGTCTCTCCCTTGCCTGACTGGATGCCCTTCTTAATCATCCGCGGGTCGGCGTTTAACACCTGTGCCACGGCGGCGACTTCCCCTACGACTCCCTCGTTTTGACTTTTCAAGGCGACATGTTTTCTGCTCGAGCGAGCAGTCAGAGCGCAGGCCTTTTTAAGACTGCCGCGACGAAGAATTGAACTCGGGAGTCCAGTGCTCTGACCACTGGACCGTCGTGGCAGTCCTTATACACACACACACATATCCTCCTCCATAAAACAGACACGTAAATCATTTCCAATCCTGACAAACAGCCTCCGAAGCCGGGCGCCCGCAGAGACGCGGAAAAGCGCTCCATCCATCTCGGGAGACGCGACACCCGCCTCCTTGGACGACACATTCTGACGGCGACTTTCTCCCACGCCTCTCGCTCTCTCGCTCTCTCGCTCTCTCGCTCTTTCGCTCTCTCGCTCTTTGTCGTTGGCTCTGAGTAGACGTGACAAGCAATTTCTCGCTAAATCACGGTGCGACTTGGTTATTGTGTGTGGCGGTGCGTGGCTGCGTGTGTGTGGGTGGGTGGCAGTGGGGGTGGATGTGTGTGTGTGTGACAAGTGTGTGTGTAAAGTGTGTGTGTGTATGTGTATGTGTGTGCGTGTGTTGTGTTCGTGTTCGCGTGTATATGTGTAAGAGTGTGTTTGTCTGCCTGCCAAGCGTGCATGGACTGACTTCAAAGCGCTCAGGAGGAGATTTAACACACACATGGTTCGTAGACCTCTTAACTGATACCGATAACACGGGCAAAGCCAAAGAACCTCTGGATATAGAGGTTTTATTTGCCCCCAAAACGATATTCACTCTAAGTATAGAGCAATATATGAACTATGATTTATGGAAAAGGAAAACAAAATATTATAATATAATTGCCCAAGGACAACCCGCAAAGGAATTGGTTATATAGCAATCACCCACATACAGATCAGAAAGAATATACATACATACAAAAATACATGCATACATAAACACACATACACACACCCACACATACACATATACACATACATACACACACACACACACACACACACACACACACACACACACACACACACACAACACACACACACACACACACACACACACACACACACACACACACACACACACACACACACACACACAAAATCAACTGATGAAAACGCTATTTCTACGCTATTTCAACGGCATGTACCGAAACACCTCCGTTCAGAAGCAGTCGTACACAGCCCAATCCATCGCAATATGTGAACGTCTGTCTCAGAGAGGCCGTGTGCGTGGGACAGCGGTGGACAGGTGTGTGCGTGTGCACATGTGTGCGTGGGAGATAACACCGAGGAAATGTAGGTGCACACATGTGAGCGTGGGAGACAGACAGGCGTTTTACGAGCATGCGTGTATGCAGCCACGGAGATCTTGCAATTAAAGGAGGGTGCCAGTGTAAATTGGTGGGTGGAGATGGATGGGAGGATGAAGAGGGATAGACAGGTCGATAGATAAATAGATAGATAAACGGAGAGATACAGATAGATAGGTGGATAGATAAATAGATAGCTAAGCGGACGGATAAAGATAGATATATGGATAGATACAGATAAATAAATAGGTTAGCAGGTAGAAAGATAGATAGATAGAGGGAAGAGAGGGACTGGGAGAGGTGAAGGGAGAAGGCGATGGAAAGGGAGAGGAGAGGAAAGGAGTGGAGAAGAGAGAGAGAGAGAGAGAGAGAGAGAGAGAGAGAGAGAGAGAGAGAGAGAGAGAGAGAGAGAAGAGAGAGAGAGAGAGAGAGAGAGAGAGAGAGAGGGAGGAGTAACTAAGAATGAAAGAAAGAAAAAAAAACAGAACAAAATGAGAAACAAATCAAATAAAGCGGAAACGAAAGGGAAGAGGAAGAATAAGAGACAAAGGGAAGAGAGACGAACGGAGAAGGGCGAGAAAAAAGGGGCTGGAGGAAAGAGGGAGAGAAGGAGGGGGGAGGGCGAACGGGGAGGAGGAAGAAGGGAGAGAGGGAGGGATGAAGGGAGGAAGGGGCGGAAGGGGGGAAAGGGGGAAGGGGGGAAGGGAGAACAAAGGAGGAGGTGAAGATAATCCGTGACTTCCTCCAGACTTCAGCGAGTTGGTATAAGGCGCGCTGGAACGACCTGACCTTGACTTCGAACCCGACGGTCGCTCGCTCGCTCTGCGTCTCCTCCTCCCCCTTCCTTCTCTCTCTCTCTTCCCCTCTCTCTCTCCTCTCCTCTCTCTCCTCCTCTCTCCTCTCCTCTCTCTCTCTCTCTTTCTTCCCTCTCTCTTCCTCTCTTCTCTCTTCTCTCCTCTCCTCTCCCTCTCTTCTCCCTCTCCTCTCCTCCCCTCTCCTCCCCCTCTTCTCCCTCTCTCTTCTCTCTCGCTCTTTCTCCTCTCTCTCTCCGCTCTCTCTCCTCTTCTCTCTCTCTCCCTCTCTCTCTCTCTCTCTCTCTCTCCCCCTTTCTCTCTCTCTTTTCCTCCTCTCTCTCTCCTCTCTCCCCCTCTCTCTCTCTGTTTGTGGCTGTCTGTCTGTTGTCTGTCTGTCTGTCTCCCCTCCCTTCCTCCTTCTCACCCTCCCTCCCTCCCACCTACCCACCCACTCACACTCCCTCCCTCCCTCCCACCCACCCACTTCCCTCCCCCACCCACTCCCATCTCCCTCCCTCCTTCTCTCGTCAATGGCGGTCCTTGTCGATCCTGTGGTAGCATTATCGCGCAGAGCATATTCCGCCGCAATGAGCCCAATCATCCATTACGGCCCATTTTATCTGCTGTGTCTGCTGCCCAATCACCTGTTACGCCTTTTACCTGTTGCGTTTCCTGTCTAATCGCGATCTGCACCTCCTGTCGAATCACTTATGAAATACCTTTTATTGAACGTCATTGCATTTTTTTTCTTCTTCTTCTTCTTTTGGGTCGTTAAACAATTTTTCAATCATTATATTCTGTAAATACACTTAAAGTTGCTGTTTTCGTTTGGCTCTGCGGTGTTAGATCTTCTTTAATTCCTTTCCTCGAAAAAAATGTGCATTTCCCTTAAAGAAGAGGGAGGGAGGGAGGGAGGGAGGGAGGGAGGGAGGGAGGAAGGGAGGGAGAGGAGAGAGAGAAGAGAGAGAGAAAAGAGACAAAGGACAAGAGAGAGAGGAGAGAGAGAAAAAGGAGAGAGAGAGAGAAGAGAGGAGAGAGAGAGAGAGAGAGAGGAGAGAGAGAGAGAGAGAGAAAAAAAAAGAGAAAGAAAAAGGGAAATAGAAAAGAGAAAGAGAAAGAAAAAAAGAGAAGAGAAAGAGAAAGGGAGAAAGAGAGAAAGAGAAAGAGAAAGAGAGAAAGAAGAAAGAAAGAAAGATTTATACCCATTACGCACATATTCTGACCTTGACAAAGAGGCCACAGGTTTGGGTCCATCGGGAAATGGAAAAAAAAAGAAAAAAAAAAAGAAATACAGCGTAAAACATAAACTAAAGACAGGAAACTCACACGAGAAATATTCACAAACGTATAATCAATAACATTACATACGAAATCCAGAGACGGAAGAAAGAGAGAGAGAGAGAGAGAGAGAAAGA
>NC_051423.1:7716400-7718900 GCF_015228065.2 Penaeus monodon | reverse complement strand
GGATAGAGGTGGTGGGAGATTGAGACAGTGTGTTAGTGAGTGAGTGATTGAGAAAGTGAGAGAGAGAGAGAGAGAGAGAGAGAGAGAGAGAGAGAGAGAGAGAGAGAGAGAGAGAGAGAGAGAGAGAGAGAGAGAGAGAGAGAGAGAGAGAGAGAGAGAGAGAGAAAGAGAGAGAGAGAGAGAGAGAAGCGGGAGGGCAAAGAAGAAAGACATAAAGAAACAGGCCATAAATGAGTCGACAAAATAGTAAAATTAAATAATCAATTAAACTGAGAAACTGTGGAATTAAAAATCTAAACGCTCTAAATGCCCTTTAAAGTATGAAAGCGTAAAGGTGAACTATTTGCGGTTTTAAAAATGTTGAAGAAAATGCGCTGACGAACATATGGCGCTGCTATGCAAAACTGCAATTAGAACCTACAAAAGACACTCGAAAATAATTACAAACTGAAAATAAAATCTACAGAGCCGTTACCATGAGCAAGAAAAGCAGGGAAATTGTCTCCAGAGGAAAATAATTGTCGCTTAACAGCTACCCGCTCTCAGGCTCCCGAAAAAAACATTGGTTGGAAGGAAATCTTTACCGGAAAATAAGTCACTAGTTTACAGCCATGCGTGTGCGTCTCTTCCTCTCTCTCTCTTTCTTTCTATTTTTTTTCTCCCGAATCTCCATCAAATCCCTTTCCAAGAGCAATAAACATTTGTAAACGGCGGGAAACGGAGATGTAAGGTTAATACATCACTCAGTGGTTCCCGGGTGTCGCCATGACAGGTCGGCACTCGAGAACAAAATTAATGGCAACAGTTGGCAAAAGATGGCACTAGCAGCGGCGGAAGGAGCGGGCCATATGCCAGTCTACGTACGTGCAAAACGTGAAATAAAAATTCATCAACTTGCGTGCGTCATAAAGATAATTAATTCGCCCAGATCAAAAAGATTATGACGTCACACGGAGATCATATTAAGTATCTGTGCGTGCGGATACACGTGCCTGTGTGGGGGGGGGATAAATATAAACAATACACAACAAGTACTTAAGAGCGTATACACATCTCTAGACTATAATTTAATATGCGTACTGTCAGCAAGCTCTAAGCAATTGCAAAGAGTATGACGTTTATGGACCATTAGTCAAAACAGCTAAAACGTTATGGCGCCACCGAAACCTTTTAAACTTGGCTTCGTCGCTGATGAAAATTTTTCGTCCGTTTTTGTTACTTTGCAAACGTGCGGGCGTGTGTGCGTTCGAACACGGGGGGGTGGAAGTGGGGGGTAGAAGGGGGGTTTTGTGTTTGTTTGTTTGTTCCGTCCTTGTTTTTAGATACCTGAGGAAGAAAAAGGAAGGGGAGAGGAGATAGGACGATTAAGATGGGAGGGGGAGGAACGAGAGGAGGAGAAAGAAGAAGAGAACGTGTTAATTAGCGTTTTCTTCGTGGGCCCTTTTTTGGTAAACAAAAGATTTAGATTAAACAAAACCATGAACCTTGTTTTTGATCAGATACCGACGGACAGGAAGACGCCACACCCTCCGCCCTTCTCTCCCCCTCCCGTCACCCCTTCCCCTCCCCTCCCCTTTGCTCATTGCCACCCACTCCTCTTCCCCCTCTCCTCTTATTTATCCTCCTTCTTCCTTTCTCCCCCGTCCCTCCTCCCTTTTCCCTTCCATTTTGCTCTCCTCTCCTCTCCTCCCTTCTCCCCTCATTTCCCTCTTCCCCTTCCCCTCATTCTCGCTTTTCACTCCCTCTCCGTCCCCGTCCACTCTCCTCTTCCCTCCTTCCCCCCTTCTATTCACTCTTTTTCTCTCCCATCTTTCCCCCTCCCCTATACCCTCCCCTCCATCCCTCTCCCCCTTCCCCTCTCCCTACCCTCTCTAACCCTCCCCTCCCCTTTCCCCTTATTCCACCCCTTTCTCCCTCTCCCTCTCCCTCATCCCCTCCCTTCCCTTCTATCGACCTCTTCCTCTTCCATTCTCTCTCCCTCTCTCCTCTCCCCTCTCCTTTCCTCCTTGAAAACGAGGACCCTTCCCACCAAAGGAATGTCCTGCATGACAACGAGACAATTAGAGGTATTTAAACTAAATGCGAGTTATACTATTACTCACAAGCCAAGCATTTACTTCGGAGATTGGGATGTAATGAGAGACAATAACGTAGAGTAATTACAGAATTAGAGAAAAGAAAATTTGGTCATTATTATTACTGTTGGTTTTATTATTGTTATTACTGCTATTATTATTATCATTACTGCTATTATTATTATTATTATTATTATTATTATTATTATTATTATTATTATTATTATCATTAATATTACCATCATCACTATCATTACTATTATCATCATCATCATTATCATCATTATCAACAATAAGACCCATAATAGCCATACAATTAACCAGCATTGTAGTTAATAGTGATAAAAATAAAACTAGCAACCATACGAACAACATACACCACACTCTCTCTCTCTCTCTCTCTCTCTCTCTCTCTCTCTCTCTCT
>NC_051423.1:7698900-7711400 GCF_015228065.2 Penaeus monodon | reverse complement strand
AGGGACTAAGGGAGGGTGTATGGATGAGATTAAGGGAGGGGATTGGGGAGGGATTAAGGGAGGAAGTAGGGGAGGGATTAAGGGAGGGCAGTAACAGAGGAGTCATTAAGGGAGGTGCGGACGAGGAAACAGAGAGAAGGGAAGCAGTAGAGGGATTATCGAGGAAGGGAAATGGGAAGGAATTAAAGGAGAGAGAAGGAACTAAGGAAAAGAGAAGAATGGGAATCAAGGAAGGGAGAAGAAGAGGAATTAATGAAGGGAGAATAGAAGGAATGGAGAAAGGGAGAAGAGAAGAAATTAAAGAAGGGAGAAGAGAAAGAATGGAGGAAAGAAGAGGAGAAGAAATGAAGAAAGAAAGAGGAGAAATGAAGAAAGGGAGTAACAGAGGGAGAAGAGAGTGAGAGATGAAAACGCGCTGCAGTTTCCTCTCGTCTTTGAGCCTTTCTCTCTCTTAAAAGAATTCATGTTTCCTATCTCTCTTTTTTTTTTATCTATCTCATAAACTGAAACTGAGTAAATTCGAGTAAAAACGCATGCACGCACACGCAAACATACGCACAAATTCACAGTCATTCTTTCCTTTCTCTCAATTATTCCATAGTAAAACACTATGACAATTTCCGCTATTATCACATCTTTTTTTTTTCTTTATCATTCGAATTACCATCATCACCGTCATCATCATAATTTATCACCGTAGCACGAGCATCATAATAATCACCATCATCACATCGGCACTATCTTCATCATCATCAATAAGTCACTATCATCTTAATAATCCAAATATCACCATCATCTAAATCATAAAAATATCATTATTATTATAATAATAAATACATCTTTATCATTATAATAAGCAGCATCTTCACTATCACAGAATAACCAATACATCACTATCATCACAATAATCTAAATATCACTATCATCATAATAACCAACGCATCACCATCATTCTAATAATAATCATGATCATCACGATATTTCACTGCATCATCATTATCATCAACATTGTCATTCCTCCGCTGGAATTTTTATCATGTTCTTGCTCCCTTTCATCACCTGTTTCGCCCCCTCCCCCCCTTCCCCTCCCACCCACCGCACCCCAAGCGCAGTGATGGATCGCGTGCGGGCGTGCGGGCGCGCGGGTGGGCGGGCGGGCGGCGGGGCGTGTCTGCCACTTCCTGCTTCCTACGTCATCACTTCACATAAGCATATACATACAGGCAAACACGCTAATATGCATACTTGTGTATATACGCCCTATATGTACTGCATAAACTAGCGTATTTATTTATTTATTTATTTTGTTGTTGTTGTTGTTGTTGTTGTTGTTGTTTTCTCCTTTTTATATGGTTTGATTATCTCTCATTTCTCTGTTTCATTTCCTTCTCCATTCTCCATTCTCCCTCATTTTCGTCTGCCTTCCTTCCCTCATCCTTCTGCTCATCCTTCCCTTCTTTTCCTTTCGGTTCTTTCTCGTAACTTTCATTCTCTCTTCTTCCCTTTCATCTTCTCTTCTTTCATCTCCCATCTCTTTTCTCTTTCCGTTCTCTCTCCGCTCCCTCCTCTCTCTTCACCTCCCTCTCCTCTCTTTTTATCCTCTCTCTTCGCTTCCCTCCTCTCGTCCTTTTCTCCTCTTCTCTCTCATTCCCTCCTCTTTCCTCTCCTTATCTCCTCTTTCCTTTCCACTTTCTTCTCCCCCCTCCTCTCTTCCCCTCCCATTTCCTCCCAATCCCTCCTCTCTCCCCTCCTTCCCCCTCCCTCTCTTCTCCGCCCCTCTCTTTCTTCCTCTCCCTCTCCTCTCCTTCCCTCTTTCTCCCTCCCTCCCTTCTCCATCCCCCCCCTCTCTCTCTCCCTCTCCTCCTCCTCTCCTTCCCACTTCTCTCCCCCCCTCCATCTCCCTCTCTCCCTCAGTGCAACCGCTCGACCTCCCCCGAAAGAGTGCACACGAACCGCTATCTCTACACAACCACTAACAGTTTGCGACTAAGTAGGAAATATACTTGCTCTGTATCGTTATGAAAGGAGGAGGAAGGGGAGGGGGGAGGGGAGGGAGGGGGAGGGGGAGGGGGAAGGAGGAGGAGGGTAAAGAGGAGGAGGAGAGGAGGAAGGAGGAGGAGGGAGGAGGTTTAAAAGAGGAGGAGAGGAGGGGAGGAGGAGGAGGAGGAGGAGGTAAAGGAGGAGACAGGGAGGAAAGGAGGGAAGGAGGAGGGAGGGAGCGAAGGAGGAGACGGAGAGAGGAAGGAGGAGAAGGAGGAAGGAGAGGAGGGAGAAGAGAAGGAGGAGGAGGAGGAAGAGAAGGAGGAGGAGGGAGGAGGAAGAGGTGCGAGGAGGAGGAGGAGGAGGAGGAGGAAGGAGGAGGAGGAGGAAGAGGAGGAGGAGGAGGAGGAAGGAGGAGGGAGGAGGAGGAAGGAGAGGAGGGGAGGAGGAGGGAGGTGAGGAGGAGAAGGGGAGGAGGAGGAAGGAGCAGGAAAACGAGGAGGAGAGAGGAGAAAGCTGAGAGAAGCAAGAATAAAAAGATCGAGCAAAATGAAATAAAGAAGCGAAAGGGGAACATAAACAGATGAAAATAAGAACAAAAAAATGAAAATAAGAAAAGGGAAGAGGGAGATGACGAAGGAAAGAGAAGAAGGAACATCAGCAAATTCCTGACCAGCCTTTTCGACCTCTTTTGCCCCCCCCCCCCCCCACGTAATCAAAAATTTAAAAGTATAATCTATCAAAATGCACCGCATTTGTCCTAGTTTTATATGTTTGTATTGTATTCCCTTCCTTCCTTTCTTTCTTTCTCTTTTTCGTATTCTTCTTCCAATTCTATTTTTTTTTTTTTTTTTTTTTTATTCTAATGATCTTTTTTTTTTTTCATTATTTCTTTTATCTAGTTTCTCCTCCCTCTCTCTCTCTCTCTCCTGACTCTCCTCTCTCTCTCCTCGTCAGCCTTTCTCTCTCTACCCTAACTCCTCTTCTTTCTCTCTCTCTCTCTCTCTCTCTCTCTCACTCTCTTTCTCTCTCTCTGCTCTCTCTCTCTCTCCTCTCTCTCTCTCTCTGTCTCTCACTCTCTCCCTTCTCGCCCTCTTCTCTCTCACTCTCTCTCTCTCTCTCTCTCTCTCTCTCTCCTCCTCTCTATCTCTCTATCTCTCTCTATCGAAACAGAAGAGATGAACGCTATACAACGAACGTGATCATCCATGCAAGACGATGAAAATCACGGAATGATGACCCAGGAGATTCATCATACGTATGAGGGGGAGGTAATTCCCAAAAATAATCAATACTGGTTGAGGGCATGGCACCCCTTTGGTGTGCCGTCTTCAATCCTGACCCCGTTTTGCTCTAACTGCTCAAAGTTGGGGCCACGGAAAACACGTGCCTGTCACGCAGACGGGCAGCGATGGCCGCTACTGACGCTCTTCCACACGGAAGACTCAGGAATGTGCAGAAAAGATTTCTGAGGGGAAAAAATATCCCTCGGAAATGTTAGCTGTGAACTGCCGACAGGAGCACAATGCCCAATCCCATTGTTGCACTTACTACACAAAGGACAGGAAAACAACTGATAAAAAAAAACAGGCAGCCTCCCCCCCACAACAGCCCCTCCCAGCCCCGGCCGCCGCGTTTTTGATGTGATGGGGGAAAATTCCCACACCTGCGAAGGTCAACAGTGGTGGCCCCTGCAAGAGGGAGGAAGGCCATTGGCACGGCCCACAGTACCAGCACCAAACAGGAGTTCCAGCGCCGTTAATTCAAGTATCAGCACCAGCTTCAGCACCAGCTGCAGCACCATCCAACCCAAACACCAACCTGCTGACATCAGCTTCTCACCAGTCGAACCGCATGCCAGTACCAACGCTAGTGCATCTGCTGCACAAGCTTTCAGCACAAGTTACAGTCAGCCCTCACTGCAGCAGGACAACAAGGAGTCAAACGGAGAAATTAAGGAATCTGCTACAGATGCTGCTCGGCGATGGACGCAGATGATGCTCATGATGCAACAAGCAAATGAGCACAACAATCTCACTTCAGAAAAGGATGTTACGTTCCTCCTCGGTCTCAACAACAGCATCACCCTGAGTGGGCCTTGTGAAAATGGTTTTCAAGGGTAAACAATGTCTAAGTAATCTCTTGAAAGTATTACCTGGAACAATAAAACAGTTTACAGAAAACGCAAAAGAAAATCTCTGTCCAAGTACCGTCACTCCGAAAAAATGTTGATTCGTGGTGTTGCCTTCAGGGAAGTCAGAACTAGTGCTCTTATGCAAAAAATTGCAGGATACCACATAGTATGACCAAGACCAAATATTTGCTAATCCCTCTACGAGAGGGTTGGCATTTGACATAAAGAACTCAAATTTCATTCGGAAAGTAAAGTGATTTGATGACAATCGTTTTGACAAACAACTTGTTGAATATCTTAGTATTAAAATATTTCTTTGATGGTAAATCTATCACCATTTATTAATGTATACAATCCACATGATAGTGAGGCGGTACATAAACCTCCTGGGACTGCATGATCATAGTGATACTGTCTTTGTGAGGGGATTTTAATGATCGCCCATCCTATACTAGGCTCGAGGGATAAGTACCATTGTGCCCCCCCCAAAAACGGTAAGGTTTATTATGACTATCTCCAAAAATTCCAACATACTAGTGACCCCACACCTCTATTATGCCCCTTTAGGAAAAAAATCCTTATCTAGGCGGCAGGCCCAACAAACTGACTATTATAGCTCTATACAATCAGCACAAACACACTACCCAAAACCTGCAAAAAGCAATCCCACTCTTAGTTATGTGATCACTGGGCATTTTAAGTATAAACTCTTCCTTTTTTCCAAAAGGGCCCCACCCCAGCCACGCCTCGGTACCACCTGACTACTAAATATCATGATGAATTCATGAAAGAATTGCCTGCTGGTATGCAGACTTTACTCCTACCGCCGGGGATCACTTATGAAACTCTCTGTCAACAAGTTGGCAAACATCATTACTCAGCTACAACCAAAAGCCTGCCAAGCACGAGTCTTTATCCCCCAGAGGTAGACGGCCCACAACAACTGAACAGAGAGGACCCCCTGGAGATAAAACTTCTTAGGAAGGCTCATGCCATACGATCTTACCAGTAAGGTCAACTACGACACCTGGGGAACGGAAAAAGGAAGAAAAAAAAGAAAAAACCCGCCGTTACTTGGATAGGATCTTGTGTTTTTTTAGTAAAAAGAGTAATGAAGTTGATAACTCGAAAAACGGGAGAAAGATTTTACTGGGCAGAATCAATGACCCCTCCATGAAACCCATGAGCAAGGTATGGAAGGAAATAAGCAAGATTAAAGGCAATACTGCAGTATAACACCCACCCACATCCAGATAGGGTAGCTCATCTCTCCTCAAAAATGGTGTGAGGAATCTTCTATTGATAGTCTGCCCATTATCCATACCGCAGATTCTCCCCTTAAGAAATCAAAAGCCAATAATATATATCATTATAATACTTTAAATATTATTTTATAAATAAATTTAAAAACGAAAATTGATTATCAGTAGTTTTGATCACCTCTTCTTAGATGAGGCTTGATGTTGCACCATTTCCAAGGGAAGAAAACGCCTTGCAGCCATTAAAGACTAGCAAAATCCTTGCATGGGATGACGGAATGCAAATGACATCATCCGGACTTCTGCAAAATGTACAGGTTAAAGGGGAAAAAATCCTCTTTTGATCTCTCTTCAATTGAACCTACGCAGCAGGCCATCTTGCCTACCATGGAAACAAGCAACCATCATTCCATCCCAAAACCGGGACGGGCCTGATGAATATAGACCAAATTTCTCTGACGTCCTGCCTGTCTTAAAAACCTGTGAAAGAATCCTCCTTACTCGTTTACTCACAGATCAAGACCTGATTCATCCATCTGCTTGGCTTTCCAAAAAGGAGAGTGAAAACACAATGTGTTAGCACAGTACCTAAGTGGAAGTAAGCAGAATCTTCTTATTTCATAGATTTCAAGGGAGCATTCGACAGAGCCTCCCTACAGCAAGCCTCATGAATAACACTTTGGGAGTTAAGGGCAAAGCTTATGCATGATAAGGATTATCATCTTGGAAGAGGCAAAAAAGTGTTGGTACCAGGCACTTACAGGCTTATGGCGAATAGAACTAGCACTCCACCAAGGGGGAGTATTGTCCCCTACACTATTTAATATACTTATGCACTTCTTTGCAAACTTAAACGATGAGTTAGGAAACCTATGCAGTTCAATCATATGCTTATGGACATTCTTATCAGGTATTTGATAGGGGGGATACATTCTACGGAGGTACCGAGGTTAGCAAAAAGTGTGCTTCCCTCGGACTCATAATAACCCAATCAAAAATAAGTATATTTCGAGATCTCGTTTACACGACCTACATTCCAAGGTTAGGGAGGACAAACTATTGACAAGAAATGGACACTATAAATATCTTGGTGTTATGGTAGACTGTCCCCACCTCATGTCCCGACAGTTCTGCTTTACCAAGGATATGTTCAAAACATCAAGGAACGTGCCTTGAGCGTTTAAAAACCATGCACTACATAAGGAAACAGATATATAGGTGCCTCCCTGAGAGTCCTAAGGTTGATGTAATCTCCCTTGTTAGGTCCATGATAGACTATGCAAGCCATTCTTAGTATGTTTCCAACCAAGTGCCCTCAAACACTTGAATTTTTACAGAACAAGGCCATGAGAATTTATACTTGGATGCCAATGACTGCAAATTCTCGTCATGAGGAAAGAGCTAGGACCTCCCCTCTATTCAACAGTCGCGTCATCCAAGTAACACCAGATTGGCATCAGGACTCCTGAGATTCACCCAGACCACAAATTCTCCAATATTCTCTCAAAACAGATAAATTACAGAGTTAGGCATACCCGACCTCGATACTCCAATCTCAACATTCCAACTAGAATGGAAAACTAATAATGCTCATACTATATGTTCTTCAATGTATGGAACAACGAAGCTAATTAACATTCCAGAAAACAGTTACTTACTGCTCCTGGCACAGAACTCATGTACCTTGCTTAGATTGATAAACTAACAGGGCCCAAATCCATTGCTTCCAAAAAACGGAACAAAAAGCAAATTACTGAAATATATAGATGGGAATACTACACCCCCCTCATTGCACGCCCCCACTTGCAATCTACTGGTGAGCCTCCATGGTCGAATGGAGCAGCAGGGATTGGTTCCCTGACTAATTTCTGAGGTAGTTTTGAAGAAAGAAAGTTCTGGTTATTGATGTGTGTATTTCCAACTGGACACACAAGCCACAATGATGCCAGAAAAGCGATAACGATGGAGTCGAACCGACCGCCGAGGGTGTCAGTAGCAGAGTCAGTATAGATATGAAAGTAGTCAGGTAGTATAGTTTAGCCTAAGCCCCATAGCCATTATAGTAAGAGAAGTCAGTAGCCATATATAGCATGCCCCCATTAAGAAAGGTATTTGTGGAGCTCAGCAGCGACACCTGGCCTGTCTTTACTGACCATCCAGGGCGGCCTCTTTCATTAGGTACTCACGGGCATTTAATGAAGGAGGAAAAACATGGTTAACCTAGAAATATCCTTCGACGAAAATTTTCTTCTAAAAAACTATCAGGAACAGGGTATCCAAGTGCACTATACGGGATAACCTCTCCAATAGGAATTATCATTGTTGTGACAGGGCTTGATCGTTTTTTTAGCCAAGGACAAAGAGTATTAGCACCGTCCATTGAAGATCCCTATTATGTAGGCCGCTCTAGCTATCTCTAAACCCAAATGAAAAAAAAAAAAAAAAAAAAAAAAAAAAAAAAAAAAAAAAAAACGTGTTATTAGCTGTTCTTAAGAGATTATGAGGGTCAGGTATGGAACACTGAGAGATGAAAAAAAGATGTGTTTGGACATATCGTACCTATTTGGCATTACTAGAGTAGGAGAGTATTGATGGGACATCAGATATAGACCAAAACCCTATAATAAAGTCTATCATGGGACGGTCTCGGAGACAGCAGGTTACTTTGGACTAGACTACGCATAGGATATCAGTATTAGTACACCTTATTACACTATACAATATGTACAGGGATGCAGTTTTGGAGGCACAAACCATTGTCATATCACCATTGCAAACTTTGCAAAGCGCCAAGTCCCGCATATAATCTTAACCATTATTACTCTGTGCACAAAAAAACTGAATCCTATCGATCAAAATAGTTACTGTTCACGATTTAGCACTTGTGATTATATTACTGTATTATAGACACTGTTCTGTCTTTGACATGATTAGTGTATAAAAGGTTTTTTACCAGCCAAATGATATTTTTATATCGGATAATAGCACAGCCCATCAGGCATTTATGTCACAATAATGTTTGACTAATAGACCTATACAAGAATAGAAGCACAGCAGTTGGAGACGATACTTGGTATCTTACCTGGCTTTTGCAGGGCATGTACACGTTCTGTAAATAAATTTATCAAATCAAAGCGAGCGCTCGTGCTAGCTAATCGCTCTATCTCACTCGCTTCTCGCTTCCGATCTCTCTATCACTAGATAATAGGGATAAGCGAGAGAGAGTCTCTCAGTTAGGAGTATCGTCATATCTCTGCTCTATCTGTCTCTCTCTCTCTATCTCTCTCACTCTCTCTTATTTCTCTCTCTCTCTTCTCTCTCTTTCTCTCTCTCTCTCTCTCTCTCTCTCTCTCTCTCTCTCTCTTCCCTCTCTATCTCTCTCTCCTCTCTCTCTTTCTTTCTCTCTCTCCTCTCTTCTCTTCATCTCATCTCTCTCTCTCTTCTCTCTCTCTCTCTCTCTCTCCCTTTTCTTCTCTTTCGTCACCCCTTTCCTTCTGTAAAACATGCTCATCACTTAATATCGACTCTCCAAGAGCCCTTTAACGACTCCCCCCCCCCCATCCTCCAACCCCATCCCCCATCCCTCCTTCAGCTCCACATGATTCCTCTTCCATCCCTCAACTCCCCCCCTCCTCCCCCACTCCCCTTCCTCCCCCACTCCCCCATGACAGCCACGAGGGGTAGAGGGAGGAGGAGGAGGAGGAGGAGGAGGAGGAGGAGGAGGAGGAGGAGGAGGAGGAGGAGAGGAGGAGGAGGATGAGGAGGAGGAGGAGGAGGAGGAGGAGGAGAGGAGGAGGAGGAGTAGGAGGAGGAGGAGAAGGAGGAGGAGAAAGAAATAGAAGAAGTAGAGGAGGAGAAAGAGGAAGAGGAGGATGAGGGGAAGAGAGAGGCAGAGGAGAGAGGGGAAGAGAATAAGTGGGGAGGAGAGTGTCATTCTCATCAACATTCTCGGGGAAAAAGGAAGATTTGTGGGGTCGCTCTGGCACACTCTGCTCTTACCTGTTAACGAATATATACAAGGCGAGGGAACGAGGAGGTGGGAAGAGGGGAAATATGGATAAGGAAACGCGAAGAAGGAGAAAAGGATAAAGGAGAGAGAAGAAAGAGAGACGAGAAGAGGCGCAAGGTGAGGATTCTCACTGCCGTAACACAGACGCAATTGATACATATAAACTGCATCTAATTTTTTTAAATCAATTAACTCCCCCCCCCCCTCATTCTGTCCCTTATTTTCGAAATCTTTACCGTACTTATATATAATAACAGTCGAAATCTCCCCTATGTTCACGAACCATAAATGAAATTAAAGAGCGTAATATCTCTACAAAAAATATATATATAATCTAAAAAAAAAAATAACACCTAAAACTAAACTAAAAAGATCCACTACATTTCTCTCTTGAGTTTACTGCATATTTATCTTCTTTTTTATTTATTTTTTATTTCTATTTCTAATCCTTTCTCTCTGTGCTTCCGTTCATCTCAGCGTGCCTTTTCTGCCGTTCGCTGGGTCTTGTTTTCGCTCATTCGATCCCTTCCTCCGGAATGACTGAAGTTACTATTATTACAACTACAACGACAACAACAACAACGACGACAACAACAACGATAACAACAACAACGATAACAACGACAACAACGACAACGACAACAACAACAATGACATCAACAACAACAACAACAACGGCAACAACAACGACGACAACAACAACAACGATAACAACAACGACAACAACAACAACGACATCAACAACAACGACAACAACAACGACAACAACAACGACAACAACAACGACAACAACAACAACAACTACCACTACGAACTACTACTATTACTATTACGACTGTTTGTATCAGAATTACTACAATTTCTTTTATTACTTTTACAATCATTACCGTTACTACCATCTACTACTAATAATAATACTATTATTTTTATTTCCCCTAATTATGTTCCTCCTCTTCTTCCTTTACAACCTTTTCTACTTTTCTACGTTTCTCCTTTTCCTCCTCCTCCTCCTTATTCCACCTTCAACTCCACATCCTCCTTTTTACCTCATTTCTTCTCTCCCTTCCCCCCTCTTCCTCTTTTCTCTTCCCCTTCCTCCTCCCCTACTCTCCTTTCTACGTTTATTTTGCTATCTTTCCTCTTTCCCCTTTTCTCCCTTTTCCTCCTCCTCTTCTCCACCCTTCTTCTTCTTCTTCTTCTCCTCCTTCTTTTTCTTTTCCTTCTTCTTCTTTTCTTTTTTTCTTTCTTCTTCTTCTTTTTTTCTTTTTCTTCTTCTTCTTCTTTTCTTTTTCTTTTTTTCCCCTCTTCCTCCCCCCCCACCCCCCTTTCCGTCCCCCCTTTCCCCCCCCCTTCCATTACTCCCCCTTCTCCCCCCTCCCCCCCCCCCTTTCCCCCTCATTTCCCCTCCTCCTCCTCCTCCCCTTTAGCTCCTCCCCTCCCCCTCCTTACCCCCGCCCCCGCCCCCCCCCCCGTGTCCTTCGAAGACTCACCAGGCCACGCCCATCCGAACTCAAAAATCACACCGGTTTCACCTTGAAAAACCGTCCCCGCCCGCGCTTAAAACAGGAGTCGTGTTCTACTACACGCCCCTTTTTATCTTTTCTTTTTGTCTCTCTTTCTTTTTTTTATTTTTTTTTCTTTGTCTCTTATTATTCCGTTGCTTTTTTTTTTCTATTTCTTTTTCATTGCTTGTTCTAAATTTTTTTTCCCGGCTTGTTTCGCCCTCTCTATTTTTATTTATTTCTGCCTGCCGGGGGGGCCTTCCTTTTCGCTCCCTTGCTCACTCCGGATTTTTTTTTTTTTTTTTCAACCCAACCACATCCACAAATCTTTCTCTCTCCCTTTCTTTCCTTTTTTTCTCCTTTTTTCCCCCCCTTCTTTTTTCCTTCCCATTTCTTTTCCTTTTTTCCCCCTCCCCCATCTTTTTTCCCCCCTTTCTTTCCTTGCCTTTCCCTCTTTTCCCCCTTTTTCTCCCCTTTTTCCCTTTTCCCCCTTCCCCTTTTTCCCCCCCCCCTCTCTCTTTCCTAAAAATCCCTTTCCCTTTCTCCCTTCCCTTTTTTTTTTCCTCCCTCCCCTCCTCTTTAATACTTTCCCCTATCCCCTCTCCCTTTGTTCCTTTATTTTCGTTTCCTCCCTCACTCTCTTCCCCCTTCCACCCTTCACCCTCTCCTCCCCGTCTCTTCCTCTCCTTTTATTACTTCTCCCTCTCTCTCCTCTCTCTTTCGTTCCTCTTTCCCTTTTCATTCCCCGTCTCCCACCCGTCTTTCCTGCCTCCCCCTCTCCTCCCTTCCTTTTCCCTTTCATCCCCTTTTCGTTACCCCTTGCCTACCTACTTTTCCTCCCTTCCCCTCCCCCTCTCCTCCCTATCCTTTCCCCTTTTTGTTCTTCCTTGCCTACCCATCTTTCCTCCCTTCCCCTCTCCTCTCCCTTTATTCCCACTCCTCCCTCCCTCCCCCTTCCCTTCCATCCCTCTTTACAAACCCATCTTTCCTCCCTTCCCCTCCCCTCTCCTCCTTCTCCTTCTCCCTTCATTCCCCCATACCTACCCATCGTTCATCCCTTCCCCTCCCCCTCCTCTCCTCCCTCCCCCCCTCTCCCTTCACTCCCCACCCCCACTCCCACCCCCCCCCCCCCCCCCCCCCCCCCAGCGACCACGTTCCCGAGAGCCAACCCATTTTCCGGCCTCATCCACAAGCACGCGCGACAGTTGGTGCGGGTGATAAAGGTCATCCAACCCGCGCGCACTGACTGGTCGTTTTATGCTTGGATGAATCAGCGGATGGCAAAACTCAGTTAAAAAAAAAAAAAGGATTTATATACGAGGGAGGGAAGGAGGGAGGAAGATGGAGGGAGGGATGGAGATGGAAGGGGAAAAAGAAAGAGGGAGGGAGGGAGGGAGGGAGGGAGGGAGATAAAGGGAGGGAGAGGGGGAGGGAGAGGGAGAGGGAGAGGGAGAGGGAGAGGGAGAGGGAGAGGGAGCGAGAGAGAGAGAGAGAGAGAGAGAGAGAGAGAGAGAGAGAGAGAGAGAGAGAGAGAGAGAGAGAGAGAGAGAGAGAGGAAGGGGGGGAACAGAGACAGAGTGCGTATATATTTTTTTCCATTCTGACGAAGACTGAAA
>NC_051423.1:7689128-7691628 GCF_015228065.2 Penaeus monodon | reverse complement strand
AGGAAAGATGGGTATGTAAAGAGGGATGGAAGGGAAGGGGAGGGAGGAGAGGGGAATAAAGGGAGAGGAGAGGGGAAGGGAGGAAAGATGGGTAGGCAAGGAAGAACAAAAAGGGGAAAGGATAGGGAGGAGAGGGGGAGGGGAAGGGAGGAAAAGTAGGTAGGCAAGGGGTAACGAAAAGGGGATGAAAGGGAAAAGGAAGGGAGGAGAGGGGGAGGCAGGAAAGACGGGTGGGAGACGGGGAATGAAAAGGGAAAGGAGGAACGAAAGAGAGAGGAGAGAGAGGGAGAAGGATAATGAAAAGGAGAGGGAAGAAAGACGGGGAGGAGAGGGTGAAAGGGGTGGAAGGGGGAAGAGAGTGAGGGAGGCAAAACGGAAAATAAAAGGGGAAGCAAAGGGCAGAGGGGGATGAGGGGAAACGTATTAAAGAGGAAGGGGATGGAGGAAAGAAGAGAAGGGGAGAGGGAGGAAAAGGGGAAGGGGAAAGGGGAATGAAAGGGCGAGGAGAGGAAGGAAATGCGGTAAGGAAAGAGGGAGAAGGCGAGATGGAAAATGAAAGAGAGAGGGCGGAGGGAAAAAGTTATATGGGAGGAGGAAAAAATGGAGATAAGAAGGGGAATGTAATGGAGTAAAGGAAGGAAAGAAAGGAGGAGACAAGAGACAGAAATAGAAAATAGAAATAGAGACGGGAGCAGAAACAGAGACAGAGACAGGGGGAAAGCGGAGACAAGAAAAAGAATAAGAAATAGAAAAAGAAAAGGGAACGAGAATAATAAGAGACGAAAGAAAAAAAAATAGGAAAAAAGAAGAGGGGGACAAAAAGAAAAGATAAAAAGGGGGAGAGATGAGAACAGACTCGGTTAAGGCGGGCGGGGACGGTTTTAAGGGGAACGGTGGATTTGGAGTTCGGAGAGGAGTGGCGGGAGTCTTGAGGACACGGGGGCGGGGGCGGGGGCGGGGGTGAAGGAGGAGGAGGGGGAGGAGCTAAAGGAGGAGGAGGAGGGGGAGGAAGTGAGGTGGAAAGGGGGGGGGGGGAGGGAGGGAGAAGGGGAAGGAGGGAAGGGGGGAGGAAGGAGGGGAGGAGGGGGGAGGGGGGGAGAGGGGAGAGAGGAGGAGGAAGGGAAGAAGAAGAAGAAGGAAGAAGAAGAAAAGGAAGAGAAGAAGAAGAAAGAAAGAAGGAGAGAAAAGAGAGGAGGAGAAAGAAGGAAAAGAAGAAGAGGAAGAGGAAAGATAGCAAATGAACGTAGAAAGGAGAGTAGGGGAGGAGGAAGGGGAAGAGAAAAGAGGAAGAGGGGGGAAGGGAGAGAAGAAATGAGGTAAAAAGGAGGATGTGGAGTTGAAGGTGGAATAAGGAGGAGGAGGAGGAAAAGGAGAAACGTAGAAAAGTAGAAAAGGTTGTAAAGGAAGAAGAGGAGGAAACATATTAGGGAAAAAAAATATAGTATTATTATTAGTAGAGATGGTAGTACGGTAATGATGAAAAGAAAAAAGAAATTGTAGAATTCTGATACAAAACAGTCGTAATAGTAATAGTAGTAGTCGAGGGTAGTTGGGTGTTGTTGGTGTTGTGTCGTTGTGTTGTCGGTGTTGTTGTCGTTGTGTTGAGTGGTGTTGTTGTCGTGTTGTTATCGGTGTGTTGTTGGGGTTGTTGTTGGTCGTGTGTTGTTATCGTTGTGTTGTTGCGTTCTGTTATCGTTGTTGTGATGCGCGTTGTTGTTTTGTCGTTGTATCGTTGGGTGTTGTGTCGTTTTGTTGTGCCGTTGTGTTGTGTTGTGATGTCATTGGTGTGTTGCGTTGTCGGTTGCTTTGTTAATCGTGTTGTGTTATCGTTTTGGGTTGTTGCGTCGTTGTGTTTTGGGTCGTTGTAGTGGAAAATAGTAAACTTCAGTCACGGAGGAAGGGATGAATGAGCAGAAAACAAGACCAGCGAAGGAGAAAAGGCACGCTGGATAAAACGGAAGCACAGAGAGAAAGATTAGAAAATAGAAAAAAAAATAAATAAAAAAGAAGAAAATGCAGAAAAACAGAGAGAAAGGAGTGGATTTGAGTAGGTGAGGGGATTGATTTTAGGAGTAAAATGATTTTGAGAGATATACGTAAGTTCAAGTAGGGTGAAACAAGGGGAGATGAAGAGTAAATAAGACGGTAAAGATTAAAAAGGGGAGAAGAGGGGGGGGAGGTTAATGATTAAAAAAATGAGAGAGTTAGATAAAGGTCGGGTTGGGAGGAGATCCAGGTTAGGTGTCTGTTGTTCGAAAAAGTCATTCGGCCCATTTCCCTTTCCAACGGCTTTTGAGTATAATGGTAAAAGGAAGAGCAGAGGGCCAGAGCAAACCCACAAGATCTATTCCGAGAATGTTGATGAGAGGAAGACACATAACCGGGGGGAGAGTGAAGGAAGAGGGGGGAAAAAAAGAGAAAGAGAGAGGAAGAGAGAAAGAAGGAGAAGAAAAAAAAAAAAGGGGGAGAATGAAAGGGGGGGTTTAAGAAAAATAAGGAA
>NC_051423.1:7667566-7675066 GCF_015228065.2 Penaeus monodon | reverse complement strand
GATTTGAGAATATGTATACATTCAACAATACACATTCAAGCATGCGCATACGCACAAACACCGACACGTATGCAAGAAACGCGTACGCATACGCGCGTGCGCGCGCGCTACGTGTGTTCGCGTGTGTGTGTGTGTGTGTGTGTGTGTGTGTGTGTGTGTGTGTGTGTGTGTGTGTGTGTGTGTGTGTGTGTGTGTGTGTGCACTTATACATATCTATATGCATATACATGTACATATATATATATATATATATATATATATATATATATATATATATATATATATATATATATATATATATATATATATATATATATTGTGTGTATATATATATATATATATATATATATATATACGTGTGTATGTGTGTTTATGCATATATATATATATATATATATATATATATATATATATATATATATATATATGCATACTTATTAATGTACATATATACGCACACACACACACACACACACACACACACACACACACACACACACACACACACACACACACACACACACACACACACACACACACACACACACACACACACACACACACACATACACACACACGCACGCACGCACGCACACATACATATATGCATATATAATACATATATATATATATATATATATATATATATATATATGTATATATATATATATATATATATATATATATATATATATATATATATATGCACACATAAACACACACACATATACATACATACATACACACATACATGTATAAATTCACACACATTTTTTTTTCTTTCTTTTTTAATACACACGCACGCTTACATATAGCAGGATTGATTTAAAGATTCCTGGCATTATATGTACTTACACATTTTCCATTTGCACAAAATCTGCCGGAATCTGCAACATACATATTTCTGAAGTTCAATGAGTTTAAATTACTTTTGTTTCGTTAAGGATTCCACTGATCCAAGCCTCCATAGCCACATGCATTTCATTCTCAATGAGCGTGATGGGAAAACGTCAATAATACTTATCACATTCATAAACACTGTATTTACTGTTCGACACACACTGTATATGCTTTGCGCCACACCTGCACCACACCTACACCACGTGAGGCTCCCGGACCGTTTCTTCTTCTTCTTCTTCTTCTCTCTCTCTCTCTCTTTCTTTCTCCCTCTCTCGCCCTTCCTCTCTTCTGTGGAGGAGTTCCCATGTTCTATTTTCGTTTTCTAATGTATATGAACGGAAGCATGTTTTTTTTTTTTTTTTACTAGCTTTTGTTTTTGTTCAAGAATACAGATCATATATTTACCCAGATAAACATTACAAACCATTCTTAGAGAGGAGGGCCCTCTGATTCGGTTCTGGTGCGTGTGATCCTTTTTTTTTTCAACTTAAACTTCTCCCTGTAGAAATTTTCATGTGTTGTGAAGGTGTTATTGCATCCATTTATTACCATTATCGATAGTATTGTTAATCAAGCTTGTTTTTGCTGTTGATACTTCCGTAAAATTTAATATTACAATTCTAATCAGTTTTTAAACAAGCTCCCGTCCTTCTGAACAGGAAACTCCATTCTTTCACACTTTCATTAACTTCACAAATTTCCCGATGGTCAGCTGTACTTGAACATATCTTAAAACCATATAGGCACTAATATCTGGCTGATACATTATCATCCTTAGCTTATCAGAGGATGATATAGTTCTTCACAAAGTCTCGGAGATGTAAACAAATTCTGTGAGGATCAAAAGTCATTTCTCGGCCTTGTGTGATAACAGTCAGCTGTAAGAATATGATAATTTACGTTCCTTGAGAGCACTGTGATGTGCTCTCCTACTCAAATAGCCTTTACCCGCCTTTAGCACTGTGTGTGTCGATGGGGAAGTGTTTACAGGTGTCTCAGCCCGTGAAATCGACACTGAAATAGGTGAAATAAAATCGCAGGTGGTGATTTCATTGAGTGTTTCATCAAGTTTTTTTGAAAGAAAGTTCTATACTGACGAATCATATACATATATAGCATGTTTGTGCGTGCGTACATCTTTCCTACAGTAACCTCGAATGCCCGTGAAACCTTACTTGCATAGCGATTTTACCTTCCGTGCGGTTCAGTCACACTGCTCAGTCGTTTGTTCTCGCGTTCGTGTCACAGTGTTCTCTCATTTAACAACCAAGGACAGTGAACAAGGCTTTGACGTTATGTTGATGACAGAAAAAATTAGTGTGTTACTCATGATCAAATTTGTCACCTAGTCATGCATGATGGTAAGTCCTGTCATGTTTACGATATGATCGTTGGACAGTCACATTTGTCGTGATATTGTTCACTGATAAATAGAAATTGTAATAAGATTCACTCAAGGAAATCACAAGTAAATGAATATTTGATCCATGTACAGTCATACGCACAGTGATGTATGGACGTGGGAGTTTAAATGCTGTAAAATTCCCTAAAACCCTTGCCTTATTTCGCGCTTGAAAAAAAGATCAGTAAGAAAGCGATCTAACAACGGTGAAAATCGTGTTCATTTTGATAGGACAGTAAGAACCATAACAAGAAATCTTAAACCGAA
Source organism: Penaeus monodon (assembly GCF_015228065.2). Taxonomy (NCBI): domain Eukaryota; kingdom Metazoa; phylum Arthropoda; class Malacostraca; order Decapoda; family Penaeidae; genus Penaeus; species Penaeus monodon. The sequence goes on along the minus strand of NC_051423.1, from coordinate 7,672,497 downwards.
ACTCTACACAGAACTAAAAAAGGAATTCAAGATAAGTAAGACTTGGCTTTAGTGTGAAAAGTGTTTTTATAGTTTATGGTAATGATTAGATTACGGAGGATTACAGTTGGAGCGATAAGCAGCTTTTCACGAGTCCAAGGATATTTTAATTAAGAAAAAAGACATTATCTATTTTTTGCCTGTTGTGAGGCTAAAAAACGTGAAGGTGAATCTGACATAAAAAAAAAATCAGTAACGGTTAGGCAATCATTACAAAGATTTTTTTGTTTAACAATTTTTAAATTATATTTTAAGGACTACTAAAAGTACCAATTAAATACTACATGAAAAGTTGGTTCAAAGTTTCTGCAGGTAATGTCACAGTTTTTAAAGGTGTAACAGCATGGCCCGAGTGAACATAAAACACTTGAATCACTGAATTTTATTACCCGGGAAATAAAGCACATTCATCCAACAGTTACAAGTAAGAGTTCGATGTTAACCCCAGTGCGCGAGGAGACGCCCAACTCAACTCCAGAAAGCGATTCACCGAGAGTTGAATCCTCCACCCCCTTCCTAGGCGAAGAAGTCGAAGAAGCAACTGCTTGTCACACACGCACAAACGCAGGTGACGCAGACGAAGGAAACGGCACTGCTTTGATCCCTCCCCACGCTAGTTCGGCGATTCCGGCAATTCCGGCGAGTCAGCAGGATACACCCGCGTCAGAAGCCTCTTGTCTCGATCTGAAGAGAACCTGCGTGCTTTTGCTCGTCGATGCTGGAGCTGGAATTTCCGAAGGAGATCTCGGCGAACTCCCGACTTCGAAGCTCCAAGGGGAGGAAAGAGAAGAGAATAAAACAGAGGGAGAAACAACCGCAGTTCCAATGAGGAGCAGAGTGGACGTGCATACTGTAGTTCTCGAAGGCTTTGCGGGTGAGTCCTATTTACCACTATATTGTTAATAAAACAAACAACAAAAAGGTCATGATGGTAACCCGAGTCGAGAATAAAAGATAAATCAGCTTTCTAAATACATGGGACTTAAAGGTAAGGAAAGGTATGTGAAATAGGAGAGAAGAGGAGGGAAGATAGAATAATGAGTGGGGGAGGCTTAAGGAGAAAGTAGAAGAGTAAAATGCTTGAGACAGAATTAAGTACATAGATACATATACGCGAGAGAGAGAGAGACATAATTTATTGTTTATCATATATTGTACTGAAACACGAGTCTAAGTATCGCATACTTCACGTAAAAAGAATTACCTGCGGAAAGACAAAATCTAGAAACATGAGGGACATCTATTAGTCTCTATAACAAATACTGGATCATTATACAACGCAAAACTTAAGCTTGTCTGTATATTAGTATATATATATATATATATATATATATATATATATATATATATGGGGGGGGGCGTGTGTGTGTGTGTGTGTGTGTGTGTGTGTGTGTGTGTGTGTGTGTGCGTGCGTGCGTGCGTGGGGGCATTTAACATATATAAGATTATAAAAGTATGTACATTTATAAAAATCGCTTTCTTCACGCGCGACATTAAATTTCGATACTGTTCTTAAAACTCTCCCAGTACCCAAAGTCTATATAAGTACTTATACAGACCTTGCCAGTACCATCTCGAACCAGCCTGCCTTCAAAATTCCGGTTCGATCCCCCCCCTCCCTCCCGCGAACCGCACAGACCTTTGTTGATTTTTTTTTTTTTTCAAACATTCCCATAAACCTCTTCACCTCCTGCAAAATGTCGCTATTCCATATCTTTTTAACCGAATTTTGACCGAAAGAGGGGACAGAGATGCTCCACAACTGTTACGCAAGTTTAGTCACAGATATGTTATCTATAGTTCTGCAGCTACCTCCAAGTACTTTGTTTCCAAGTTACAACTTTCTTCGGTATGTTTTCACTCAAACTGAAGTAATTGAATTTGCTTCTTTCGCTTCTTCATCTGTGATAATAAGATAATAATGGTGGTAATGAAGATGATGATGATGATGATGGTGATGATGATGATGATAATAGTAATAATGATGATGATGATGATAATAATAATATTAACAATAATAATAATATAAATTATAATGATAATAAAAATAATAACAATAATAATAGTGATAATGACAATTATAACATCAGCAACAATAATAATAATAATGGTAATAAAAAATAATGGTAAGAATGATAATGATAATAATAATAATAATAATAATAATAATAATAATAATAATAATAATAATAATAATAATAATAATAATAATAATACTCTGAAGTACCACTGCCAATCGTCCTGATTGGCAAAACGAATTTTCTACAATGTATGAAATCGTGGGAAACAAAATCACATAAATTTTGTTCGCACTTCAGTGGAGTAGTAAACATATGCACCTCCACGAGCAGTAGAATTCCACAGAAAGAGATAGATGGTGAAGTACGTAGTGAGAGAGAATGGACATAGATTAGCGCGTGGGATTGATAACCAGAGGTATACATGATGCAATGGATAGCGCGCCGGCGATTCTTTGGCAGCGAAAAATAAGATTTATCCACTCGTAGATTTTATAAAGTAGTCAGATTGCTAATATCAATATGCATCTACAGAAATAGCATAGATGTGATATATATATATATATATATATATATATATATATATATATATATATATATATATATATATATATATATACATATATATATATATATATATATATATATATATATGTATGTATATATATATATATATATATATATATATATATGTGTGTGTGTGTGTGTGTGTGTGTGTGTGTGTGTGTGTGTGTGTGTGTGTGTGTGTGTGTGTGTGTGTGTGTGTGTGGTGTGTGTGTGTGTGTGTGTGTGTGTGTGTGTGTGTGTGTGTGTGTGTGTGTGTGTGTGTGTGTGTGTGTGTGTGTGTGTGTGTGTGTGTGTGTGTGTGTATATATATATATATATATACACACACACACACACACGCACATATATATTCCCATCCTTTCTCTCTATCTGCCTATCTATCTTTCTATCTCTCTGTCTGTCTGTCCGTCCGTCTATATGTCTATCTTTCTATCTGTCTGTCTCATGCCTGTCTGTCTGTCAGTCCGAAATGTATGTTTATCTATTTATCTATCTGTCTATATATCTATGTCAGTCTATCTGTCTACCTGGCTATATATCTATCTATTTATCCATCTATCCGTGTAGCATTATTTTTCCCTGTCAGTACATTCAGCGTAGCTCTGATCGCTAACGATGACGCAATAACCGATAGTCTTGCGTCCACAAACATAAATTTAGATAAAACTAAGAGAAAATCCCGCAAAACTCTTTCATAAAATACAAAATACAAACCTGGGTCGCGAATTTAATAACATCATGCATTTCTCGCAAATATTATTTAAGGAAAAAGGTATTAAAACACGGGGATATATTTTCCAAAGATGTAGTCTGCTGTTTACACCGAGTTGACACATCGGTGAAACGGCTCTGAGCTTTTGCAACTTTTAATGCCTCCTGATTGGTTAATGTAGCAGCTAGATCCTATTTAGACGGTAAATATAAAGGTTTTGTTTGTGGTAATCATAGTATGTGTTGAAGGAAGGAGTATTTTGGGCTGTTTTATAAGGAAATAGACGTCCAAGTTACAGAAACACGAAAGGAAATGACGGTGTAACTTCCTAACAAGATCAACGGAAAAAAATAAAAAGCTGTTGTTTGGATTGACAGGATAAGTTTTTAGGAATGATAGCATACCATGACTCATTTTCTGTATCTCATTTGGGGAAGAAACCATACCGCAGAAATCTATAACCTAATTAGTTAAGCTTATTGTAACATAAATTACTAATTACATTTTGTACATACTGGATATAATCACTTGGTATTAACTCCAGATCTCTATAGAGTCTGTCTGTGTACTATATATGTAGATTTCTTTGTTTTCTAAATATGAAATTTTGAAGTAATTTTTCTCGAGTAAGTCTGCATCATTAAGCCAATAATGACAGGTAAAAACTTGGGTAAAGTCTAGTAAGGATAGATATACATTACTGTGTGTTGCTCTGGGCCTAAGTAATTGTCCAGCTTGTAGGCAGGCATTTGAGACATTGACAGATCCGCAATGTGATAGGGCACCACCGAGTGTCTGTTAACCCATTGCCAATGGGTGGCATGTATGCACATGCCATGGCATGGCGGGACCATCTGCCGGGGGCATGTAAGCACATGCCATAGAGTATGTATGGACATGCCATGAGTTTTTTTTTGTTATAATCACGGCAAAAGATTATTTTTCTGCCTGTGAAAGTGTGATTAAGTCGGTTCTAACACTTTCTCATTTTTACCATGCAACAAACAAAAAAATGCAACAAACCGACGATTTCAACTCCATGATGCCACACACTGCTTATTTTATTCGGACTATAGACCGAATAATGATCAACTATGGAGTCTATATAACAACAAAAATACCCTTCAGTCTCGATTTATCAGGAAGTTTGGCAAGTAGAGACTTTAAAAAATAATGAAAGCTGATAATTACAGTAGCATGGCATCAAGTGGTGGTCACTGCCTTCACACCTTTGGTACTTCGTAGTATTATGAAGAAACGGCATGGGATGCTGGTATTTGACATGAGTGGTCGTGCATGCTAGGGCGATGATATAAGCCCCCGGCAGAAAGGCCCGGGCCACTATGAATACTACCCGTCAGATAAGGGTTAATATTGTCTATGATGTGAATATCGTAATAGTAGATTGGATATCAATGGATTCCTCATAAGAGCCGATAATTACAGTAGCATGGCATCAAGTGGTGGTCACTGCCTTCATACCTTTGGTACTCTGGCAGAGGCAAGCAAGCCCTCTATTACATATTTTCTAGAAAAATAGAGATTGAACTGGTTCTGTATTTAATAATAAATTGTAAAGGAGTGCAAGGAGCATG
>NC_051423.1:7659639-7662139 GCF_015228065.2 Penaeus monodon | reverse complement strand
AAAAAATGAAGAAAATATTGAGTACATGCTATCTTTTGATAAAGTACAATGACTATAATATCAACATTCAGACATAATTACTAGGTAATAATGTTTAAAAAGCAAACAAAGCAAACTTACTTTGTTTACTTTTGTATTCCTTTATACTAAAAAATTGGGTTAGCCATTTCTAAAGTTAATTTCCACACTAACTGACTACACCACACCAAAATATGCTCTCAAATGTAATATATTTTTCTTGTGAAAAAAGAAACATCTATGGTATTATCACATACAAGAATCTCCCACTTTCTTCCTGATCTTTTTTTTCCTCCTCAAAAAAATGACAATGGTGATAGATTTTTCCTACTTTCTTTTTGTATTTACTCTTCTTTATTTCTAACTCCATAAAACTTGTAATTTAATTAGCAAAGACCTACTCAAGAAACTATAACCTGCACTTGCTTTGAGATGTAAGGAACCAAAGAACTGAAGACGCGGAAATGGAAAAGTATAATTTATTCTACAAATGAAAACATTCATACATACATTATTGTTGTAGAAGTACCACACATCACAAAAAGAAAATCATAACTTCTGTAGTTAAGAGAATGACTTAAGGTTAATGGTTAAAAAGCAATTAAATATGCTAGACATCCAAGGTCATATAGCACTAGTCATATAGGAAAGCATAGTAATAAAAAATGTAGAGGGAGTGTGAGACTCACAGGGTGGATGAGGGATAGGCATTTTTTTTTTGGGGGGAGGGGGGGGTCACAATTGGATATTTTTTAATATCCTCATGGTTTCTGAAAAGGAGTTTGTTGGGGAGGTCTGAGAAATGAAGGTCTTATGAGGAGCAGAGGAAGAGGTAGATGTAGAAGAGAATGCAGTAGGAGAATATGGGGAGGAATATTTATATTGCCTGATGTGATGGGTAGAATGAGAAGGAGGAGGGGTAGATATCAAGGAAGTGGTAGAGTGTCTGGGTTTAGAATGGCAAAAGAATTTGACTGGGAGAAGAAGGGGGCAAAAAATGGAGATGTAAAGAGTAGGAGAAAAAGGGGAAGCAGAATAAAGGACAGCACAGGAGTAGGAAACAAGAGTAAATCCTCTTGGGCATGCTTCCTATCTGGCTTCCTGTAAAGTGAGGCCAAGTTTGAATATGAGGACTGTTACCTAAGATTCATACCTCTAGGTAGGGCAATCCCTATAAAATATATTATGGGAGCCACCACAACTAGCACACGAGAATGAATGCGTAGGACAGTTTAAGTGATCATGGTCAAGTGACAGTACTTAGCAGGGTGGCCTAAATGCCAGAATTTCTAACATTGATATGGGGCTGATATGATCAGACAGGGCAGGACCCCCCACCAATATAAACTGCAATGAGGAGGTCATGGCTATGGAAGGTACTCTTGCCAATACTGGTGAAGGACTTTCAGCAGTCTTTGGGGTGAGTAGTGTAGCACTGTACTGACAGTGCATCATAGTCAATGAGGCAGGCAAGCAAGTTGTTTTTACAGTCTGATCAATCCTTGTCATCGATAAGGCATTCAGCTGGGGAGATAGAAGCAGTTTCAGTACAAGTATTAAGGAAGGAGTGAGGCTAGTCAGGAACAGATATGCCAGTGTGGTCAGTCAGGGTAGACAATACACGACCTTGGACTCAGATGTAACTTTGACAAGGTGTTCAGAATGGCTGCAGAAGTAAACTTCGCCTACTTGATTTTGGAAACAATGTTGGAAGAGGGTACTGTTAGGTATTGTTAGAGTAAGGGACTACAGGGGCACACAAAAAAATTGAACCCACTTAAAAAGAGTACTTAAAAGATATGAAGAGGTGGAAGTAGTTGAAGGACGAGGACAGGAGGAAGAAGGAGTGGTGTTGAGTGAGGAGATGGAAAATATGGATGAAGAGTAGTAATAAGGAAGGAGGGAATTCACTGAAAATGAAGAAGACTGTGGAGGATGAGGAAGATGGAATGGGAAAAGGGGACACCATGCCCATGATTCCCTGAGGCAGTTCAGGACTGACCCAAAGCCAGCCTTTTGTTCTTTCAACATGGCTCTCACATCTAAGGAAGTGGACAGGAGAAGGTGTGGGAGAAGAGAAGGAAATGGTTAAATAAATGTGCTCAAAGATCATAGAGCACTGTGGTAAAGTATTGTGGCAAAGAGGGTGGAAATGAGTTAATGATCACAATAAGATATGTTAGATGTCAAAGCTTGTAGAATGCTGTAGCATAGAATATTAGTGAAAAGGATATATAGGGGAGCAAATGGAATACAGTGGGGATACAGTGGGGAAGTGGTAGAGATTGGAGTATCTGGAATTAGACAGGAAAAGGAATTTGACTGGGGAAGAGAGGTAGTAGAGATTGGTTGGTTCAGGGTAGAGATAGTGGGGGAGATGCTGAAACTTCTTGAGAAGCTGGGAGGGGAGCAGAGCAAAGTACAATTTTCGAATAAGTGGAAAGAGAAAAACCTTGTCAGCATGCTTTGCAACAAGGCCTCA
>NC_051423.1:7654034-7659539 GCF_015228065.2 Penaeus monodon | reverse complement strand
TTGTGTGAGCGTTTTTGCACTGCTGGGTCTCCTGGAAGTGTCACCAGAAAAAAGCGAGAGGTTCTTGAATTAACAAAAGCAGTGATGACACACTTTCACCCAGGGTTCTTAACTGGAGAGAATTTTAAAAAATAATTGATAATAAAGATTGAAATGTGTCACAACTTCTCCTAATATTGATAAAGTTTAGGGATACATGCTTGGTTAAGATATGTAACTGCTGTTTAATTCACTGCTCTTTTGCAACCTAAGAAACTGGAGAAATGAAATTAATTCGGTCTTTATGAAAGCTGAGTCTACAATTTATACAGATATTGGCTCTGTCTATTCCGGGATTAATGTTTCTATCATTATGATGGAAATTTTTGTTTATCTTTCAGATGGATGTTATATGGGGATGTTCGTTTGTCTGTCTTTCACATTGGCTTTGAGTTTTATAAAAGGAGATTGCTTAAAATATGTTAAAGAAAAGTTTATGGAATTTATATAATTGTATTTTATGATATGAAAATAATCTAAATTCTATGAAGTGTTTAATTTTATGAGGCTATGAAGTTTTGGTTATATATTTTTGTTTTAAATTTAGATGAATTTGTTTATCCAAATTAATACCATAAGCTTGACGTTTTTGGCGTTAAAAATATTTCAAACCCTGTTTGTTTTAAATAGATTTTAGGAACATTAGATGCCTCTTCTATAAACTGACTGCAATTGTTAAAATTCAGTGTATTCAGATGCCTGTTAATAACATTTTGCATGCTCTGCTATTAAAAAAATAATAAATTTAATGTAGCTTAATACAGGGAAGAGTGGAATGATTATATAACAATTGAGATTTACAAGTAAGAGGTTACCCGTTGTATAAAGATATTGAGTGACTCTTTTAACTCTTATATTTACTTGTTACTATGAAATTTCATGTATTACACATGTTAATTGAACATCCATACAACATGCAGTAAGGTTTGCATCTGCTTTGCAGTGTTCTGGTGATAGCAATGCATGAGATTTTGTGGGTAAGCCATCAGTAATGTACATATGTTGTTGACTTTATATATCAGATATATGTAGTATATATGCAGGGTACACACACACACACACACTCATTTGTTTTAAAATTATGTACATATACTATATGTGTTCTACATGATGTGAAGTGAATATGGCTCTGTCTTCTTTTTTTTGTTCTATGAGGCATCAGTGTTAATACATTCATGTGTAACAAGGTAGTAGTCAGACTATCTTTTTTATACATCTCCCCAGAATTATTATTTTTAACATTTATCACTTATATGATAAGGGTACAGAATGTTTGTCTTTTATATATATTCATCATTCCCAGATGTGTCCAAATGAAAAAAAAAACGATCATCAAATACTTGACCATGCAGAAACGCAAAAAAAGTCGGTTAACCTCAGCTGCCAAATGACCCTATAACATCCAGGTCAGGTTTTTCATATGCTGTACATTTATATCCTACTTGTTATGTGCATGTTCCTGGTGAAGATCAGTTCAGGCTGTAAAGAATTTTGAGTTATAGGTTTTGCTGTCTCTGCTGACCTGAAAGTGGCTCTGTATTAAGTAGATACTGCTGCCTCCTAGCTAATGTCAACAAAATTAGTGAGTGTGTGTGTGTGTGTGTGTGTGTGTGTGTGTGTGTGTGTGCGCACATGTGCATGTGTGTGTGTGCATGTGCATGTGTGTGTGTGCATGTGCATGTGTGTGTGTGAGAACATGCTTGTGCATTGTGTACATTGTGTGTGTATGCGTGTGACAGTGAGATATAATATGAATAGTATAAAAAATTGCATGTAGCAGCTGAGGTGGATATGCTTAATTTTTCCTTGCCAAATATTTTTTCCATATCATATTGAGAAGTCCTACTTATGAAAATTCAAGTTGCTTAACTTCAGCCATGAGATCATTGAATTACATCCCTTTTTGCAGTTTCACTGATTAAGATGTGAATGTGATATGTGACCATATAATGTGCCTCAAACATTGATAATGGGAAACCAAGATTAATTACCAGAAAACAGAGTTTTTAAAAAAGATTTTTACCTTTTTCCATTGCAGCTTGACCATCTGTAATACATCTGCAATAGAGGATATATAAGTATGTGTAAATATTTATCTTAATAAAAGTATGATTCTAAGTGCCCAGTTTCTTGCTTAGTAATTAATTAGTACATATAAAATACCATTAATTCATCCTTTGTAGCAGAAATTAAATTCAAGTATGGTAATGAAGTATGTTAATAAGGATATCATTAATAAAGTATAAATAATTTATGAATTGCAATTCTGCTATTGCATTTTCATTCATATTGTACTTTGAAATCAATATAGGCTTGGTGTAGATTATTGATTATTTTTTTATTTATGCTTGAAGGACTTTACCATTTACTATTGATTCTGAAATACTGCTTTGTGTAGTGGCATACTGCATTTTTGAAGTAGCATAAATAGCCAGGAATTGATATTAATCACATAGGTTGCAAGTTAACAGTGTGACGCTGTTGAAGACGTAAACAATCCATTTAAGAATTTCTATTTTTAACTCTATATGTAGCTGTACTGTTTAATCATTTAGGAAGATAATACTTTGAAATTATACATATTTTCATTTTGTTTACATAACTAAACTTGGGAAACATACAGACAGATGATATCAGTCTAGAGATATTTTCTACTGTAAAGGCAAAAATGTTTGTTTTGACTACAAAGTAAAAGACTGAAAATAGGTTTTCTCAGGGATATTTCATTTTTTTGTGCGGTAGCTGTAGCTTTTGATATTTTTATTGAAATATACACATTTAATTTACACATATGCAAGTATTTTTTTATTTCTTTTCTCTTCTTTTTAACACTGTTTCTTTTGCAGATGTATGTTACCTTTATTTTCATTTCTTAGGTAATGAGGTGATGGAAAAAAAATTACTTTCTTTCTTCTCTTTATTCCTATTTTGATATATGAAATGTTTTTCTTTCTGTGGTATTATTTAACTATGTATACTCCTGTTTAAAAAAATGGTACTACATATTAGAAACTGTTTGATGAATTCAAAGTCCTGTATATGTATAGCTGTACAGTAACTTTATGAATAAAGAACTTCATATAATCATAATTAGATGTACATTATAGTTCTGCTCAGGTTGACAATTAAACATTGGAAATGTTAGTAAAAACATAGTGAATATATGTTAAAGAAGAGAATGACATGTAATGCACTTTCTTTTTTAATGTTATAGTCAATCATTAGCAGCACAAAAAAAACATAAAATAATAGACCTCCTATTTCAACTTTTTCATTTTTACCTATAGAACCATCCAAGGATATTGAAGTTTGGTAAGAAAGATGTATTTCATACTATAGATTTTAATTCTTAATGCATAATTGAAATCCAAATTTTATTAAAGGTTGTCACTTCCATTTGTTGGACAAAAATATTCATAATAAAAAAGTTTTTCTTTCCAAAAAATATGATTCTATTTATGAGTAGTCCAAGCTTGGTATTTATCAAGAGCACATATATATATCTTACTTTCAAATCTACTGCTTGATATCTACAAATTTCATTATTCTTTCTACTTAGCAGCCCCAGATTTTACTTTGTGCTCAATAAATTATACATTGCAATATTTAAATATTACCATTTTGTGATGCTACAATGCTGTCTAGAGAATTTAGTTATTACATATAATGAACATAACCTCTTTTTTACCCCTTTTATCTTACTTCTTACAAAGGACTATTAAACAAGCATATTTTCATAATCCTTTAATAAAAATAACACAGCCTTGTACATGAAATGGTCTGTAACAAATAAAACTGATAAGTTTCTTTTTTAAGTATATATTCCTCTTATTTGTATACATGAAAGAATCTTTGGATTCACAGCAAAATGTACCTTTAAATATAGTCAAAGAGAAAATGATAAATGTCAAACAAGATAAAATCAAATGAGATACACACATCAAATCGATTTTTTTTTTTTTACCAGCTGTATAAGAGTAGAAAAATAATGCTTCATTTTTTCAAGCTTTCTCATATATGAACTTTTGTCTGAGGTTTGGGTTTCATGTTTACCTGTCCATAAAAAAATAGCCATTTGGATGTCATTTGTAACCTTGCCTATAGATGAGTTAGAAAGGAAAAATAAAGCTAAATTCCTTTAACTTTTAAAAGCAATAATTAGCAATTTGTTCCTGATTATAAAAAATCATATTTCATTTCAAATAGAGTGTTTCATTCACATTATCCTAAAGCCCCAGTTCTTTAAAATCAAATAAAATTACGAAGTAAAATATCCCAAAATTAATTTATAAAACTTTTCATTAATTAGAGTAAATGTATTAGAGATCATTCACTTTACTTTCTACTGCTATGAATAAATAACTATTTTTTCTTTTTTCTTTTTTTTAACTATTGGAAACCAGGTACTATTGTCAATATCTACACAGATTCTTCTAACCAATTACTGAACATTGTTGCATTTATCTAATAGGTGTAACTAACTTCTTATTCTACAGTTGTATTGGTTACTCTCTCTTTACCTTTGTACATTTATAAGAACCAGTGCCTTTTCTTCTTCACTTTTAACTTGATAAAATCCCCTCTCCCTTCATGCATTTATAGTTTTCTCTTTATGCACCTTTTGTATGTAATATGAACTTCTTTTTAAATTTACAAAGAACATACAGTATCTACAATGTCAAACAAAAAATGTCATCTTTGTATGTACTTTTTTACAATATGGATCAAGGATACCATTGAGATTATGCATTTTCATAATGAATGCTTCGGAGTAGGCAGTAATTAATTTTACTTTTTGCCAAATTCAAAAAAGTTTCTGAAAACACAAGATAAATAGATGTGGTGATAATGGTTTTTAAAATATTCAACCTATAAGAAAGACCACAATATGTGGAAATTGTCTGTCCTGTAATAAAGGCTAATTCTAAAAATGGCACCTTTTAAAATGAATCAATCAAATAACTGATTCACAACCCAAGCAGAAAAAAGTTGATTTAGTATAAAATTATTCACTTTATAATTGAAAAAACATTATAATAAAAAATTAAAAAATTAAAATAAATAAATAACTAAATAAATCTAAATTTTCCATGCTTGAAATGTGAAACTGATGGTTGCAGCAAATGGTGATTAACATATTGAAATTTGATATCAGTTCCCTATGGAAACAAGCAAATATTTACTGAGCTACAGGTTATGTATAACAGAAATGACTGGAATTTCCCTGCCTTATATTGTGAATGGGTGATGGAGAAGTTGAACAAACTAAAGCTTGTTTATCATTGAACAGTGTACTTTGCACACTCAGGCAGTTTTTTTCAATTCTGAAATAATAAATGAAATGCAACACAGTATGTTAATTCAGACCACACACACTGAGATGATAAGAAGAGAGTTGACTACAAACCTCAAAGCTTGTTATATACTAGCCATGAGTTACTTTACAGTTTTAAATCTGAAAACATT
>NC_051423.1:7641597-7653934 GCF_015228065.2 Penaeus monodon | reverse complement strand
TATTTTATTATAACGGGTTTTTGTCTTTGCATGATTAGTATTAAAAGTTTTTTACCAGCAAATGTTTTTTAATATGAAAATAGACCCCCATCGGGCATTTTAAACAATATTTTTTGCTAATACCCTCAACGAATGAACACACCCATTGGATGATATTTTGGTATTTTCCCCTGGTTTTTGCAGGCATGTACACTGTTTTTAAAAAATGTTTAAAACCCAATCTCCTCTCTTCTCTCTCTCTCTCTCTCTCCCCCTTCTCTCTCTCCTCCCCCTCTCTCTCTTTCTCTCTCTCCTTTTTCTCTCTCCTCTTTCTTTTTTTCTTTCTCTCTCCCCCTCTCTCCTCCTCCCTCTTCCCTCTCTCTCTCTCTCTCTCCTCACTCCTCTCTCTCTCTCCTTCCCTCTCTCTTTCTTTTCTATCTCTCTCTCCTCTTCCTCTCTCTCTCTCTCTCTCTCTCTCTCCTCTCCCTCTCTCTCTCCCCCTCCCTCCTCTCTCTCTCCCTCTCCTCTCTCTCCCTCTCTCTCTCTTTTCCCCTTTTCTTCCTTTGTCACCCCTTTTCCCTTCTGAAAAACATGCTCACCCCTTTTTAAACGACTCCCCAAGACCCTTTAACGACTCCCCCCCCCCATCCTCCAACCCCACCCCCCATCCCTCCTTCACTCCACATGTTTCCCCTTTTCCACCCCTCAACTCCCCCCCTCCCCTCCCCCACTCCCCTTTCCCCCCCTAGAAGAGGGGGGAGAGGAGGGGGGGAGGAGGGGGGAGGAGGAAGGGGGAGGAGGAGGGGGAGGAGGGGGAGGAGAGGGGGATGGAGAGGGGGGGGGAAAAAGGGGAGGAGGAGGAAGGAAGAGGAGGAAGGGGGAAAAGGGGAGGAGGAGAGGGGAGGGGGAAGGAGGGGGGGGGGAGGAGGAATGGGGGGGGAAAAAAAGGGGAAAAAAAAAAAAGGTGGGGGGTTTTTTAAAAAGGGGGGGGGGGGCCCCCCCCCCAAAAAAAAAAAAACCCCCCCCCCCCCCCCCGGGGGGGTTTTTTTTGGGGAGGAAGTGCCCCATTCTCACAACATTCTGGGGGAAAAAGAAATTTTTGGGTTCGCTCGGGGCACCTCTGCTCTTACCTTTAAACGAATTATACAGGCGGGGGAACGAGGGGGGGGAAGAGGGGAAATATGGATAAGGGAAACGCAAGGGGGAAAAATAAAGAAGGAAAAAAGGAGACAAAAAGGGGCGCAGGTGAGGTTTCTCACTGCCGTAAAACCAACGCAATTGAAAATATAACGCTCTAATTTTTTTAAAATAAATTAACTCCCCCCCCCCCCCATTCGTCCCTTTTTTTCAAATCTTTACCGTCTTATATAAAATAACAGTCAAATCCCCCTTTTTTCACAAACCAAAAATAAAATTTAAAAGAGCGTAATATCTCTAAAAAAAATTTATATAATCTAAAAAAAAAAAAAAACCCCTAAAACTAACAAAAAAGATCCACTACTTTCTCTCTTGATTTTACTCATATTTATCTTCTTTTTTATTTTTTTTTTATTTCTATTTCTAATCCTTTCTCTCTTGCTTCCTTTCACCAGCGTGCCTTTTTTTCTCCGTTCGCTGGTCTTTTTTTTCGCTCATTCGATCCCTCCTCCGGAATGACTGAAGTTACTATTTTCAACTAAAAAGAAACAAAAAACGACCAACAAAAAACGATAACACAACACGTAAAAACGACAACCGACAACGCAACACACAATGACTCAAACAACAACAAAAACGGCAACAACAGACACGACGACAACACCAACGATAAAAACGACAAAAACAAAAACGACGACATAAACAAAAAACGATAACAAAAACACAACAAAACAACGTAAAACAACGAAAAAACAACACGCATAAAAACAACGACAACAACGACAACAAAAACGACAACAAAACCAACAAAAACAAAAACTACCATACGAAACACTATTACTTTTACGACTGTTTTTTCAGAATTCAAAATTTTTTTTTATTACTTTTTCCCCTCATTACCGTTACTACCATCTACTACTAATAATAATACTATTATTTTTATTTCCCCTAATTATGTTCCTCCTCTTCTTCCTTTACAACCTTTTCTACTTTTCTACGTTTCTCCTTTTCCTCCTCCTCCTCCTTATTCCACCTTCAACTCCACATCCTCCTTTTTACCTCATTTCTTCTCTCCCTTCCCCCCTCTTCCTCTTTTCTCTTCCCCTTCCTCCTCCCCTACTCTCCTTTCTACGTTCATTTGCTATCTTTCCTCTTCCTCTTTTCTCCTTCTCCTCCTCCTCTTTCTCCACCCCTTCTTCTTCTTCTTCTTCTCCTTCTTCTTCTTCTTCTTCTTCTTCTTCTCCTTCTTCTTCTTCTTCTTCTTCTTCTTCTTCTTCTTCTTCCTTCTTCTTCTTCCCCTCTTCCTCCCCCTCCACCCCCTTCCTGTCCCTCCTTCCTCCCCCCTTCCACTTCTACTTCCACCTTCTCCCCCCTCCCCCCCCCCCTTTCCACCTCACTTCCTCCCCCTCCTCCTCCTCCTTTAGCTCCTCCCCCTCCTCCTCCTTCACCCCCGCCCCCGCCCCCGCCCCCGTGTCCTTCGAAGACTCACCAGGCCACGCCCATCCGAACTCAAAAATCACACCGGTTTCACCTTGAAAAACCGTCCCCGCCCGCGCTTTAAAAAAAAAAGTCGGGGTTTTAAAATCCCCCCTTTTTTTTCTTTTTTTTTTGTCTCTCTTTCTTTTTTCTATTTTTTTTCTTTGTCTCTTATTATTCTCGTTCGCTTTTCTTTTTTCTATTTCTTATTCTAGTTTTCTTGTTCTAGCTTTCTGTCTCTGTCTCTGTTTCTGTCCGTCTCTATTTCTATTTCTATTTCTGTCTCTGTCTCTGTCTCTCTTCCTTTACGCTCCCTTGCTCTATCTCCAGGATTTTTTTTTTCTTTTTTCAACTTTTCTTCAACCCACATCCACAACTCTTCTCTCTCTCCTTCTTTCCTTCTTTTTCTTCCCTTCTCTCTCCCTTCTCCATTTCTTCCTTTTTCTCTCTCCTATCTCCTCCTTTCTTTCCTTCCTTTACTCCATTACATTCCCCTTCTTATCTCCATTTTTTCCTCCTCCCATATAACTTTTTCCCTCCGCCCTCTCTCTTTCATTTTCCATCTCGCCTTCTCCCTCTTTCCTTACCGCATTTCCTTCCTCTCCTCGCCCTTTCATTCCCCTTTCCCCTTCCCCTTTTCCTCCCTCTCCCCTTCTCTTCTTTCCTCCATCCCCTTCCCCTTTTCCTCCCTCTCCCCTTCTCTTCTTTCCTCCATCCCCTTCCTCTTTAATACTTTCCCCCCCATCCCCCCTCCCCGCCCTTTCTTTTCCCCTTTTATTTTTCCGTTTTCCTCCCCCCACTCTCTTCCCCCCCTTCCCCCCCCTTTCACCCTCTCCTCCCCGTCTTTCTTCCCTTCCTTTTTATTATCCTTCTCCCCCTCTCTCCTCTCTCTTTCGTTCCCCCCTTTCCCTTTTCATTCCCCGTCTCCCCCCGCTTTCCTGCCCCCCCTCTCCCCCCCTTTTCCTTTTCCCTTTCATCCCCCTTTTGTTACCCCTTCCTACCTACTTTTCCCCCCTTCCCTCCCCCCTCCCTTTCCCCACCTTTCCCCTTTTTGTTCTTTCCCTTTCCTACCCCTTTTCCCCCCTTCCCCTCCCTCTCCCTTTATTCCCCCTCCTCCCTCCTCCTTCCCCATTCTCCCTTCATTTCCCCCATACCTACCCATCTTTCCTCCCCTTTCCCCCCCCTCTCCTCCTTCTCCCTTTTCCCTTCATTCCCCCCTACCTACCCATCTTTTTCCCTTCCCCCCCCCCCCTCCCCCTCCCTCCCCCCTCTCCCTTCACTCCCCCCCCCCTCTCCCTCCCCTCCCCTCCCCCCCCCCCCCAAGGGGCCACGTTCCCGAAACCCAACCCCCTTTTCCGGCCCCACCCAACCGCGCGCAGTTGGTGGGGGTATAAGGGCATCCAACCCCGCGCATGACTGGGGGCTTTTATGCTTGGGGTAATCAGCGGGGTGGGAAACTCATAAAAAAAAAAAAAAGGATTTTTTATCGAGGGGGGAAGGAGGGGGGAAAATGGAGGGGAGGGGTGGATTGGAAAGGGGAAAAAAAAAGAGGGAGGGAGGGAGGGGGGAGGGGGGAGATAAAAGGGGGGGAGAGGGGGGGGGAGGGAGGGGAGAGGGGAAGGGGGAGGAGAGGGAGGGGGGCGAGAAGAGAGAGAGAGAGAGAGAGAGAGAGAGAGGGGGAGAGAGAGAGAGAAGAGAGGAGGAGAGAGAGAGAGAGAGAAGAGAGGGAGAGAGAGGAAGGGGGGGAACAGAGACAGAGTGCGTATATATTTTTTTTTCCCTTTTGACGAAAACTGAAAACAATGACAACTCCACCCCATTTGAACTTTCCGCGCCCAGGGAAAGGGACCCTTTTAAACCCCCTCTCGGCTGGGAAAAACCGCAAGACCGACAGCTAGAGTGCCAACGACAGTGCCGCGCAGCAGCAGTGGCAGTGACAGCTCTCCGCCTAACTGCGCAGAACGGGGGACACGTACCGCAACTACTCGTGCATGGGAGTTCTGCGTCTGGAAATCAAAGAATGAAATCGACCCGAATTTTCTCTTTGCTTTCATTTCCTTTATTTGTCTTTATTATCTATTCTTTTTCTCTTTATTTGTCCCTTTTTCTCTTTATGGTTGTATGTCTCTTTTTTTTTTTTTTTGGTTATGTTTTTTTTTTTTTTTTTTTATCTGTCCTTTCTCTCATATTCTCTTCTTCCTCTCTCTGCCTCTTCTGTCACGTCTCGTTCGTCTCTCTCTCTCTCCTTTTCTCTCCTCTCTCTCTCTTCTCTCCTCTCTCTCCTTCTCTCTCTCCCTCTCTCTCCTCCTCTCCCCCTCTTTCTCTGCGAGTTAACGTCTTTTAAATGACTGCTTTATCTCATGTTAAATCTATTTGGTAAATAATAAAAAAAATCGATCAAATCAAGCGTTTCCCTTTCTCGATTACATCGTGAAAACCCAAGAAAATAAAAAATAAATAAACAAATTTCAAACTCTGTTTGAATCAGATATATAGAAAAAAACACGTTCGTCCCTTTACAGAAAAAACTTATCATATTAAAAAAAAGGGAAAAAAAAAATACACAGATGACC
Organism: Penaeus monodon; assembly: GCF_015228065.2. Taxonomy (NCBI): domain Eukaryota; kingdom Metazoa; phylum Arthropoda; class Malacostraca; order Decapoda; family Penaeidae; genus Penaeus; species Penaeus monodon. Next base: position 7,648,769 of record NC_051423.1, on the reverse strand, counting down.
CCGGGGGGAAATAAGGGGGGGGGAGGGGGGGGGGGGCATAAAGGAAAAGGGGGGGGGAGGGAAGAAAAGAAGGTACGAGGGGGGGGAGGGGTGGAGGGAGGGGGAAAGGGAGGGAGGAAAAAGGGGGGGGGAAAGGGGGGGGGGGGGAGAGAGGGAGGGAGGGAGGGAGGGGGGAGGGAGGGGGGGGGAGGGAGGGAGGGAGGGAGAGAGAGAGAGAGAGAGAGAGAAGAAGAAGAAGAGAGAGAGGGGAAGAGAGAGAGAGAGAGGGGGGAAAAAGAGAGAAAAGAGAAGAAAAAGAGAAGAAGGGGAGGAGGAGAGAGAGAGGGGAGAGGAGGGAAAAAGAGGGGAGAGAGGAGAGGGGGGAAGAAGAGGAGAGAATGCCGTTCTAAATAAAATAAATAAAATCTACAAAACACCAGAGAGAGGAGGAGAAGAGAGGAGAGAAGAGAGACTGACAGACAAACACCAAAAACAGAAACACCAACAAAAATACAAACAAAAAGAACGATTCGGCAACAGAAGCACAAAAATAGGGGTAAGGGGAAATTCAAGAACGACGATCTTTAAAAAATGTTTCCCCCCCTTTTTCCTTCTCAACTTCCGCTCTGTAAATGTGACCTTTTTTTTTTACGGTCAGCAAGCAGTGGGTGTGCGGCCTCTTAACTCTGAAACTATGTGCGCGTGTTCTTTGTATCTCTCTTTTTTTTCTTGTTTCTTTTTTTCTTATACATTTTCTTACTCTCTATCTCTATCTCTGTCTCTGTCTGTCTGTCTGTCTGTCTGTCTGTCTCTGTCTCTGTCTCTGTCTCTGTCTCTCTCTCTCTCGTCTCCTCTCTTCTCTCTTTCCTCTTTCTTCTCCTCCTCCTCTCCTCTCATCTTCTCTCTCGTCTCTTCTCTTCTCTTAATCTCCTCTCTATTCTCTTCTCTTCTCCCCCGTCTACTCCCTCCTCCCCTCTCTTTCCTCTTCTCTTCTTTCTCCCCCGTCTACTCCCCTCCTCCCCTCTCTTTCTCTTCTCTTCTCTTCTCCCCCGTCTACTCCCCTCCTCCCCTCTCTTTCCTCTTCTCTTCTCTTCTCCCCCGTCTACTCCCCTCTCTTTCCTCTTCCCTCCCCTCCGCCTCTCCCCCTTTCCTTTCCTTTCTTTTCCGTCCCTTTCCTTTCCTTTTCCTTTCCCTTCTTCTCTTTCCTTTCCTTCCCTCCCATCTCTTCCCCTCTCATCACACTTCCTTCCCCTCTCCATTTTTGGCCGCTTGCACGTGCGTGTCTGAATCTGAATGCATGTACAAACGTTACATGTAGTGATGCGCATGTTCAACAAAGGAATACCTGTGTAAAAAAAAAAAAAAAAAATGTTGAAAGATATATGCTGTTTTATTTTTCTTTTGTGCAGAGACAAAAGAAAATGAAATATAATGAACGCCTACAAAAAAATAATAATAATAATAAAAAAAAAAATAAATAAAAAAAAAAACTCTTTCATTTCAATTTTTAATTCATACACAGCTACTCCACCTCATCACCCCCACCCTACCCCAACCCCTAACCCCCATGACACCATTTAGTTCGGATTTTATTCAGAAATGTACATGTAAAGATTTGAATGAGAATGAATATCTTCACAATACAAGGGATTTAACCCGCTTCGAATACATCAGAAATACAATTACATGTATTTCTGACGGCGATATATTTGAAACCGGGTTAAGTACAGTATACAAGATTATTCATTCTCATTCATACCTTTTCTACATGTCACAATGAATACGGTTCACATATACACACCTACTTCCTCACTTACCCAGTGAACCGCCCTACAACCACCACCTCCGGCATACTATCACATCACGACCCCAGTAAGCTACCACTCCCCACTCTCACGACCCTCCCAGCACACTGACCCCTACCCTAACGACCCCCTCCCTCCCAGCACAGTGACCCCTACCCTAACGACCCCCCTCCCTCCCAGCACATTGACCCCTACCCTAACGACCCCACCTCTCCCAGCACACTACCCCCAATACCCCCCTTCACTCCCTATGACCCCCCATCAACCACCCATCAACCCCCCCCCATCCCCTACGACCCTCCCGGCATCCCCCTCCCCCCTTCGCAGAACATTACCGCGATGCGTTATCTCTTATCTCGACAGCAGTGGGCCGTCCGCGCGCGCTCCCTGTCCAATTGTTCGACACCGGATGCCAGAACCCGCCATTGTTGCTGAATGTTCGCCTCAAAACCCGTAATCTATTCTGAAATTCCTCTTAACAAAAAAAAAAAAAGGGGGGGGGGGAGAAAAAGCAAAAGGGAGATAATGCTATGAGTTTTCTGTTTTCTGTGTGTGGGTTGGGGGCGGGGAGGGGGAAGGGAGGTGTGTGTGTGTGTTTTTGTTTGTTTGTGTGTGTGTGTGTGTGTGTGTGTGTGTGTGTGTGTGTGTGTGTGTGTGTGTGTGTGTGTGTGTGTGTGTGTGTGTGTGTGTATTGTGGGATGTGGTGAGTGAGTGAGTGAGTGAGTGAGTGAGTGAGTGAGTGAGTGAGTGAGTGAGTGAGTGAGTGGGTGAAACATTGAGTGATTGAGTGAGTGAGTGAGCGATTGAGTGAGTAGGTGAGCAAGTGAGCAAATAAACGAGCTAGTGAGTAAGTGACTGACTGACTGACTGACTGACTGACTGACTGACTGACTGACTGACTGACTGACTGACTGATTACCTGACTGACAAATTAATTATCTAACCAACTACCTGAACATATGACTAAGTGTAATTCATAGTTACACAGACAATCCTTTATTCCACTTAAAACTCGCGTCCCCGATAAGGAAGACGATAACATCAAACATAAAATCCACAGGAACAAAGACACTCCTCAAAAACCTGATCTGTAATATGTAATCAATACAACATTCAGATACCACGGACAGAAAACTCGTATGTGACCCGGTTTTAAGGCAGGATTGTGTTACAGCGCGGGTCACACAATCGAGAAAACACAAATGTCTTCTGTATCATGAAAAGAGCGGCTTATATAAATTTATAAATAAATATATATATACATTATATATATATATATATATATATATATATATATATATATATATATATATATATATATATATATATATATACACAAAACCTGATAAATGATAATAAAACCAAAACGCTGACAAAATAATAACAAAAAGGTATTTATGTTTTACTTTGGTTGTTGATAAGGGCTAAAACAAACATAAAAAAAAAATATATATAAAAATAAAAATAAAAATACTAGGTGTACTTGATAACTTCGTATCAAATGTGGAGCCACGATTGTGCTTCCTCATACGTCACCTTGTCCTCGTTTTTAGGAGAGGAGAGGGAGAGGGATGAGAGCAGTAGACGAGAGAAGAGAGAGAGAGAGAGAAGAGAGAGAGATGAGAGAGGGAGAGAGAGAGGGGAGAGAGAGAGGCGAGGAGAGGAGAGGAGAGAGAGAGGGAGAGAGAGAGGACAGAGAGAGAGACGAACGAGATGAGAGAGAGAGAGAGAGAGGGAGGGAGGGGGCGGGAGGTAGGGAGGGAGGGGGAAGGAGGGAGGGAGAGGAGAGAGAGAGAGACGAGAGGAGGGAGAGAGAGAGAGAGAGAGAGAGACGAGAGAGAGAGACCCGAGAGAAGAGCAGAGAGATGGAGAGAGAGAGGAGAGAGAGAGAGAGAGAGTAGAGAGGGAGAGAGAGGAGAGAGAGAGAGAGAGAGAGAGAGAGAGAGAGAAATAGTATATATATATATAGATAATGATATATATATAATATATATATCTATATATATTATATATACTATATATATATCATATAGATGTGTGTGTGTTGGTGGGATGTGGTGTGGAGGAGAGAGAAAATAGAGAGTGATGAGAGAGAGAAATAGAGAAAAAAAGAGAAAGAGAGAGAAAAGAGGAAGAGAAAGAGAAAAAAGAGAAATAGAAAGAGAGAGATCGAGAAAGAGAAACAAAAACAAAACAGAAAGATGCAACGAACCAACCAACCAACCAAACCAAAGCCACAATAACAGAAACAGAACCAAAAAAATATACTTAAAAAAAAAAAATCAATCAAAAATCCGAAGCAACGAACCCAAGCATTCCCTCCCCCCTCCCACCTACCCCCCACCCCCACCCCCACCCTCACAAAACCCCCCAAAAAAAAAAAAAAAAAAAAAAAAAAAAAAAAAAAATCCGATAAACCCCAAGCGGGGAAGCGGCAGACCGTGACGTCATCCACAAAGCGGGCGACGGAGAGAGGACAGATATAACGAAGCCAATACCAGGCTTCAACGCGGGGCCCTTGAGACGATGCGTGGCGGCTTCGGCGGGGAAGCGAGGTCGGTTGGACTGGCGGTTGGATTATTCAGTCGGTCTGTCGGTCGGTCGATCAGTAGGTGTGTGGTCGGTCGATCAGTAGGTGTGTCGGTCGGTCGATCAGTAGGTGTCGGTCGGCGATCAGTAGGTGGTCGGGCGGTCGACAGTAGGTGTGTCGGTCGGTCGACAGTAGGTGTGTCGGTCGGCGTATCAGTAGTGTCGGTCGGTCGATTCAGTAGGTGTGTCGGTCGGTCGATCAGAGGTGGGTCGGCGGTCGATCAGTAGGTGTGTCTGGTCGGTCGATTCAGTAGGTGGTAGGCGGTCGATCAGTAGGTGTCTCGGTCGGTAGATCAGTCTGTGTCGGTCGGTTCGAGCAGTAGGTGTGTCGGTCGGTCGATCAGTAGGTGTGTCGGTCGGTCGATCAGTAGGCGTCGGTCGGTCGATCAGTAGGTGCATGTCGGGTCGGTCGATCAGTAGGTGTCGGTCGGTCGATCAGTAGTGTGCGGTCGTTCGAGCAGTAGGTGTCGGTACGGCGATCATGTGGTGTGTCGGTCGTCGATCAGTAGGTGTAGGTCGGGCGATCAGTAGGTGTGTCGGTCGAGTCGATAAGGAGGGGGGGAGGGTAGGGCAGAGAAGGAGGGGAGGGCGGTAGAGAGAAGGGGTGGGAGAGGACACGGGGAGAGAAGTAGGGGAGGGAGGAGATAAGGAGGGGGAGGGAGGGAGAGAAGGAGGGGGGGAGGGGGGAGAAGGAGGTGGGGAGGGGGAGAGAGGGGGGGTAGGGGGGGGGAGGTAGGGGGAAGGGAGGAAGGACGAGAGGAAAAAAGAAAAGGAGGAAATAGGAAAGAGAAGGGGGAAGAGAAGAGAAATAGGAGGAGGAAGAAAAAGGGTGGGGGTAGAGGAGGAGGAAAGGCGACAGCAACGGGGAGGGGGAATAGGGTGAAGAAACGTAGGGAAAGGGTTAAGTGTTAAGGGGACAAGGTATTAGGGAATAAAGAGGGAAAACAGAGCAAAAGAGAAGGATAGGTGAGAAAATGGAACAGGGGAAAAGGAGAGAAGTGAAAACAAAAGGAAAAACAGGAGGAGGGAGGATGAGAGAGGAGAGGAGGAAGGAAGAGGAGGAGAATTGAATAAAATCCTGAGTATTATGATTTATTGTGTGAGTGATGAGTAGTATGAATCTTATGTATTATTAATAGGTAATAGTAATAGTTAGAGTGTAGAGATTATTAGATAGTCTATTAGTAATAATAAAGAAGAAGGAATGAAGAAGAAGACGAAGAAGAAGAAAAAAGGAGAGAGAAGCAAGAATGAAGAATGGGTCGGTCGGTCGATCGTAGGTGGCGGTTCAAATAGGTGTAGGTCGGTCGATCAGTAGGTGTCGGTCGGTCGATCAGTAGGTGTCGGTCGGTCGATCAGTAGGTGTGTCGGTCGGTCGATCAGTAGGTGTGTCGGTCGGTCGATCAGTAGGTGTCGGTCGGTCGATCAGTAGGTGTGTCGGCGAGGTGCTGTGGGGGATGTGGTGACTGTCGCTCGGCTCTATGTTCGGTGTCGGTGTCGTCGTCGGTGTGTGGTGCCTGTTCTCTTCTCCATTTCCCTTCTTCCTTTCTCCGCCCTTTTCCTTCTTTTTCCCTTTTTATCATCCGTTTCCCTTTTGCCACTTATTTTTTCTTTACACTTTCCTTCATTTCACTAATATCTTTCTTCTCTTTTTTCCCGTCTTCTCACTTAATTTATATAGTTTTGTCTTCTTTTAATCCTTAAATTCTAGTTTTTTTTATTGTGTCGATTTATTTAGTTTTATATTTTAATTTAAAATCTTCTTAAAAATACAAAAAAAAGAAAACAATAAAAACAAAAAAAAAGAACAGAAAAAAAAAAAAAATCCCACCCCCAATAATCAAAACTCTAAGAATACCCTAATAAAAAAAAAACTCCCAATCCCACCCCCTCCTAACCCTCCCCCTCCCCCCCCCCTACTACTCCCCTCTCCCTCCACTCCTCCTCCCTCCTCACCCCCCCCCCCTCACCCTCCTCCTCCCCCCCCCCCTCCTCCATCCCTCCCTCCCCCCCCTACTCCTCTCCTCCTCCCCGTCCATCTCCATCTCCACCTTCATTACCAGCATCATTATCAAATATGAACGTGTTTGGAAAAAAAAAAAATACACTCAGCAAATGACAAGAACCATAAAATGAAAATCAGTTGAAAAGAAGAAGAAGAAGAAAAAAAAACGATAAACCAGACCAGAGTACAAAGAAATAACGAACATATGTTCCCCGTTGGTGGTCTTCAAAGCGGAAAGTGGATTTTTTCCGAGGATAGGAAAAGGGGAGAGAGAGTTATGTTTTCGAGAATAGAAAGAGGATTTTTTTTTATTGTGGGGGGAGGGAGGGGAGGGAGGGGGGAATAGGCAAGAAGGGAAAACAGAGAAAACTACAATCATTGTGAGAGAATAAAGGTACTAACGATAAATAGGGTAGATAAGCAAAAAGGAAAAATATGAAGATGGTTGAAAAAAAAGTCACAGGATCGGAAAGAACAATGATAAAAAAGAAATAATCAAAGCGAATAAAAAAAAAAACATGAACAAAATAACAGAAAAGTAACAAAGACTGGAAAACAAGGATAAAACTCGGAAGAATTATCGAGGGAACAGGAAGTGAGATGATAAGACTTTCAGACTCTAAGACGCGGGTGCCAGAGGAGGTGCCAGATACAGTGCCACCGACTTTGGAAGGATATGGCATCGGGCGCCTTTTTTTGAGAGGCATATGTGTGTGTGTGTGTGTGTGTGTGTGTGTGTGTGTGTGTGTGTGTGTGTGTGTGTGTGTGTGTGTGTGTGTGTGTGTGTGTGTGTG
>NC_051423.1:7624097-7626597 GCF_015228065.2 Penaeus monodon | reverse complement strand
GGCATTCTCCTCTCAACCTATTACTCGTTCTCTTCTTTTTTTCTCCTTCTCCCTCTTCCTCTCCCTTCCTCCTCTCCTTCCATCATATTTATTTTTACCATCGCCGCCTTGTCTCTTCCCCTTTCCTTTCGCAGTATTTCTCCCTTATTTCTTTCCCTTCTTCGTAAAATTTCAATATGTCACTTACTCTCGCACTTCTTCGAATATATCCCCTCTTTCCGCTTTATCATATCCTCTCTTCCCTCTCATCTTCTTCTTCTCTCTTGTTCGTATTTTATCTTCCTCCTTCGATACCTTTTCATTTCGTTTCCCTTCCTCTTCTCTTTTCGCTTCTCTTCCCATCTTTCTTTAATTTTGTCCCCTTTCATATCTTTTCCTTCTTCTCCTTTCTCTTCCTCCTGTTCCTTCAGTTTCTGTATCTCATTCCTCTTTCGTTTCTTTTCTTCGTCTTTCATCTTCGCCCTCCATTCTATTATCTCTCCCCTTCTGCGTCCACATTATCTTAATTTTTCCCTCTCCTCACCTCCTCCGCCTTATTATCCTCTTCCATTTTAAGTTCCCCTTCTGTTCTCATCCTTCTTCGACTACCCCTTCCTTCCTTTCTCTTCGCCCTTTCCTCTCTTCCTCCATTTATCCCCTAAGTTCCCATTTTCCTTCATTTACCCTTTACGTTTCCCTTTTTCTTCCGTTTATCTTTACGTTTGCATTCTTCCTCCATTTATCCCTTACTTTCGACTTCTTCCTCCATTTATCCCTTCCTTTTAACTTCTTCCTCCATTTATCCCTTATTTTTAACTTCTTCCTCCATTTATCCCTTATTTTTAACTTCTTTTTCACCTCCTAGTTTCTTTCCCTTCACCTTCTCCTTCTTCTGCCTTATCTCCCTCCTCTAATTTTCCTTTTCCATTCTCCTCTTCTCCTATTCCTTCTGACATCTTTCTTTATCCATGGCTTCAGTCTTTCCTCTTTCTCTTTCTTCCTTATTTTCCTCCACCAATATTATTTCCCCTTTTCTTTATTTATCTTTTCTTTATTTCTTTATTTATCTTTTCTTTATTTCCCTTTTCTTTATTTCTTCATTTCCCTTTTCTTTATTTCTTTATTTATCTTTTCTTTATTTCTTTATTTATCTTTTCTTTATTTCTTTATTTCCCTTTTCTTTATTTCTTTATTTCCCTTTTCTTTATTTATCTTTTCTTTATTTCTTTATCTCACTTTTCTTTATTTCTTTATTTCCATTTTCTTTATTTCTTTATTTCCCTTTTCTTTTTCTTCCTTATCTTTCCTTTTCCTTTTTCCTCCTATGTCCTCTTCTTCCCTTCTGTCTAGCTCCTTCCTTCATCTTCAAGCTTCTCTTCTCTTCATCTTTTCTTCTTCCCCCTCATTTTCCTCTTCCTTTCTCCCTTACACCCCCTTTCTCTCAACCTCCTGTATCACCAGTTTTCCCATTTCTTCCCTCTTCCCCCTTTCTTCTCCTCCCTTCTCTTCCTCTGCCTTTTCTCCCATTCCTAATTTTCCTTTTTCCTTTTCTCTTCTTCGCCTCTTCCTTCTGGCCCCTTCCTTCGCCATCGGCTTCTATATTTCTTCACTTTTTTCCCATTTCTTCTTCTACCTTATTTACATTTTCCTTTTCTCTTTTTCCCCCCTTTACTCATTTTCCCTTTCCCCCCTTTACTCATTTTCCCTTTTCCCCCCTTTACTTATTTTCCCTTTTTTCCCCTTTACTCATTTTCCCTTTCCCCCTTTACTCATTTTCCCTTTTCCCCTCTTTACTCATTTTCCCTTTTCCCCCTTTACTCATTTTCCCTTTTCCCCTCTTTACTCATTTTCCCTTTACCCCCTTTACTCATTTTCCCTTTCCCCCCTTTACTCATTTTCCCTTTTCCCACTTTACTCATTTTCCCTTTCCCCCCTTTACTCATTTTCCCTTTCCCCCCTTTACTCATTTTCCCTTTCCCCCTTTACTCATTTTCCCTTTCCCCCCCTTTACTCATTTTCCCTTTCCCCCCTTTACTCATTTTCCTTTTCCCCCCTTTACTCATTTTCCCTTGCCCCCCTTTACTCATTTTCCCTTTCCCCCCCTTTACTCATTTTCCCTTTTCCCTTTCTCTTCGCCGCCCCATCCTTCTGGCACCTTGCGAAGAATCACAGGTGCTTCCCGCGCCACGCGCCGAGGAGACAAATATGAAATTCTGTATTTCATTCCTCTACCCTTTCTGTTCTTCGCCTTTTATTTTCGTCCTCCATTCTATTATCTTTCCCCTTCTACTTCCACATCCTCTTAATTTTCCTCTCCATCTTTTCTTCGTCTTATTATCCTCTTCTATTTTATTTTTTTTTTCTCATCTTCTTTCAACTTATCTTTATCGTCCTCTCGTCTGTCTTTCCTCTTTCCTTCCTTTTTTCTTTCCCTTCTTTTTTTTCTTTCTCGTCTGACTCTTCCCTCTTTCCTTTCCTTTTTCTTTCTCGTCTGCCTCTTCCCTCCTTCCTTTCCTTTTTC
>NC_051423.1:7611597-7614097 GCF_015228065.2 Penaeus monodon | reverse complement strand
TCACCCCTTCTCCCCTCTCACTCTTTCTTCCATTTTCTCCGTTCTTACCCCTTCCTTCCCTCTCTCCCTCTCCCTTTCCCTCTTTCTCACCCTCTCTCCCTCTTTAACTCTCTCTCCCCCTCTTTCTCTCCCTCCCTCTTTCCCTCTCCCTCCTTCTTTCCCTCCCTCTACCTCTTTCCCTCTCCCTCCCTCTTTCCCTCTCCCTCCCTCTTTCCCCTTTTCCTTCCCTCTCTCCCTCTCCCTCCTATTTCATCTAACACTCAATACTTTACATTTGCCCTTATTTCACATTTTCCTATTTGCCTTTCTTTCTTTTTTTAACTCGAGAACAGCAATACAAAAGCATGCCTCTGCAACATCACAGAAAATGTTGCAGTTTCTTCATCTCCGGGAAAAAAGAATTATTGTTCGAGAATTCGCGTCTTTCAAAGGATCCAATTAGTGTTTGTTGCACGTTGCATTCAACTTGCTTTTCTCCTCCCCTCCCCCCTAAAGAAATGTTGCTAGCATATCTAATTTCGTTTAATTTGAAGGATATGAAAGCCCGTTTTAAATGGAGAGGCATTCTTCTGTGCTCGCGCCTGTGTTCAGCTCGACATTTATTTAATCATCTAAATGGCGGGAAGAAGAGGGAAACGGAATTACAAACTGTTACTCGTCTCCTTTCTCTTTCTCACATTTTTTTAACACATGTAAGCTAAAGGAAACTCATGGAAACAAATGCGCGCGCACACACACACACACACACACACACACACACACACACACACACACACACACACACACACACACACACACACACACACACACACACACACACACACTCATTCACACACACACACACACACACACACACACACACACACACACACACACACACACACACACACACACACACACACACACACACACACACACACACATTCCCTCACGCCGTCGCCAATCCAACCCAAGGGTTATGTAAGGTTAAGTACAGCCGTGCACCGGGCAGTTTCTCACACACGCGGCCCTTCCATCTGGTCTGTTCCTTTTACCTTTGAACCGACAAGCTCCTTTCATGCAACCGTGCATGACCGCATTGTCTAAATAACGAACGCACTCCCCTCTTAACAAAGCGACGCAACACAAACCGGGTACATGAGTTGAAATACAGAAAGGATGAAACGGATATATGGCGATACTTTTGCTCTCTACCGTTTCAGTTACGCATGACAATGAACACACACGACGCACACGCCTTTTGTAACGTCATACTCTCACTCGCTATTGCCACATCTTCCCGAGTTGGTGTTGTGGCAATGCCGACAGGCCACTGAGTGTTTGTGTTGGAATAACGCTGACGGGTTTAAGAATTTGTCGTTTGTTTGCGTTTTTTTGTTTTGTTTTGTTATCTCGCCAAACACGCTCTTTGTATGTATGCGTATGCATGTGTGTAACATTTATGTGTGTGTATGAGTATATAAATATGTGTATGATAGCATGTATGTATGTATGTGTAAGTATATATGTGTACATATATCCACAGACGTGCACACGCGCACACAAAAACACCACAAGCCTTGCAGTCTTCCCTTGCAACATCCATCTTAATTTAGGAGAGAAATAAAAATCAAAATTTTAGGGAACTATAAACAAGTTACCAAAATAATATCGACAGCTCGTTAGTTCGCGCGGGAGTGGGAGAGACTTTGCAACACTTGCTTTTGAAAACGAAGGAATTACTTTTAAGAGGAAACCGATGGTGCTGCCTGCCGACGAGTATCATGGAAACAGGTAACTCACTCACCCACCCCCCGTCTCCCCCCTACCCATCCCTTCTAGCCCCGTCTCCCCCTCTCCGTTCCTCGTTCCTCCCTCCTCCCTTCTCCCTCCCACTTCCCCTTCCTCCTCCTCCCTCCTCCTCCTCTTCCTCCTTCTGTCTGTTTCCTTCCTCTACCGTCGATCTATATTTCATCTATTTCTTTCTACTCCTGCGTCTTATTCTTAGGTGATTCCTCTTCATCTCCTCTAATTCTTATCCTTTTCATCCTCCTTTTCTTCCTTACTTCCTTCTTCCTTCCATCTCCTACCTCTACCAAAATGTTCCTTCATTCCTTTCTTCCTTCTCTCCTCCATCCTTCACTCTTTACCTTCCATCTCCTTCCTCACCCAAAATATTCCCTCTCTCCCAACCCTCTATTTCCTTTCTTCCCTCCTCTCTTCTTCCTCCTCCTCCTCCTTCCCTCTCTCCCTTCCATCCCCATCCTCTACCAAAATATCCTTTCTCCTCTCCCCTTTTCCCTCTTCTTCCCTCCTCCTATCCTCCCCCTGTTTTTCCTTCTTTTCTCCTCCCTACCCTCTACCCTCCCCCCTTATGCAGGTCCACCGGAAACACGAGACTGGTTTACTAACCGACCGCGCTCAAGGGGGGGGGGGGGGAAGAGCAAGAGAACACCATATTTGAAATTTCCAGCGAAAAAAAAACACACACCACCAACACAATATATATTTCTTTACCCCA
>NC_051423.1:7604097-7606597 GCF_015228065.2 Penaeus monodon | reverse complement strand
GGCGGCGACTGCCTCTTAAGTGGCCGAAGAGGCGGCACGTGTTACTACGGACGCTACTCTCGCTCTTTCTCCCGCTGTGCCTCGGTCCCGGCCTTGGGAGGGAGGGAGGGAGGGAGGGGAGGAGGGAGGGAGGGAGGGAGGGAGGGAGGGAGGGAGGGAGGGAGGGAGGGAGGGAAAAGGGAGAAGGAGGGAAGGAGAGAAAAAAAAAGAAAAGGAGAAAGAGAAAGAGAAAGAAAGTGAGATAGACAGAGAGAAAGAGAAAGAGAGAGAGAGAGAGAGAGAAAGAGAGAGAGAGAGAGAGAGAGAGAGAGAGAGAGAGAGAGTGAGATGAAGAGAGAGAAAGAGAGAGAGAAAGAGAGAAAGAAAGAAAGAAAGAAAGAAAGAAGAGACAGAAAGAAAAGAAAGAAAAGAGAAAGAGAGAGAACCAAACACACAGAGAAATAAGCGAAGAAAATGTATCAAGAGCCACACCACCTCCCTCTCTCCCTTTCGACCTTCCCCGATATCGCCAAAGCCAGAGTACCCGATAACGTTATTGGTTATAATACCTTTCAGAATTAAGGCGTTGAATTCCACGCTTATCTCCTCTCTTCAGATCCCGGGACATGTCTTATCGCATTTTATAATTATGCCTTATATTTCTTGCCGACATTTTCTTTAAATCCTTTTATGTAAGGGGAAAAAATGTGACATTTTCTTATTGGGATGAAAAAACAACTTCTTTTTGTAAAGTGAATGCCACGTAAATAGAAAAAAAATCAGAGATTGTGAACCCATATCATGAACGAAATTAGTAGATACGTGATCACTATCAAAAACCGAAGGAAATTCTATTTTCCACTATTTCATTTCTTAATTGTAAAGAGAGAAAAACAACCACATTACAGCATGAATTATATCTTAAGCCTACAACGACGTCTTAACATAGGCCTACGCACAAAACACATTTACACATATTAAAGCAAAATATTTCGTTGACACGGACCATAAACTGTATCCTTCTTTCTTTCTTTCTTTCGTTATTTAATTGTTTATCTCTCTCTCTCTCTCTCTCCCTCTCTCTCTCTCTCTTCTCTCTCTCTCTCTCTCTCTCTCTCTCTCTCTCTCTCTCTCTCTCTCTCTCTCTCTCTCTCTCTCTCTCTCTCCTAATTAAATTCTACATCGACACTACTAGCCTACTTTATAAACGTTCCCACACACACAACCATCCACCCTCTCCCCCACCCCCTTCCTACCCCCCCTCAGTCCCCCTCTCCGTTCCCACTGTCCTTCCCCCCTCCCCCTCCCTCTCTACCACCCCCCTTTACCCTCGCCTTCCCCTCCTTCCCTTCTCACCCCCACTCCTATTTCCACCTTACCCCTTTCTATCTCATCTCTCCCTCCTCCCTTTCTCCTCCTTCCCCCTCATCCTTACTCTCCTTTCCTCATTTGCCTTCCCCTCCCCCCTCCCTTCCCCTCCTCCCTCCCTACCCTTTTCTCCCCTCCCTCGCCCTCCTCCCTCCTTACTCTTCTCCTTCCCCTCAACGACCCTCCTTCTCCCTCCCTACCCTTCTCCTTCCCCCCCAACGGCCCTCCTCTTCCCTCCTTAACCGTCTCAACATCCGGCCGCCGCTCCCCCCCGCACCTGGCAGTCACTCGCAGGAAGCTCAGGTAGCGTACCGAGCCATCTTCGATCTCATTTCGGATCGCCAAACCGGATGCTGGTTTTGTTATTTGTCCTTTTTTTCTGTTTTCCCCCCTTCTTTGTTATCATTATTTGTGTTCTCCTTCTTCTTCTTCTTCTTCTTTTTCTTCTTCTCCTCCTTCTTTTCCATACCCTTCTTCTCCTTCTCTGTTTTGATGGCTCTATTATTCTCGTAGTTACTGTGTGTGAGAAGATTTGTGCATGTTCGTGTGCGAGTGCGTTTGCGAGTATGCTTGTGCGTGTGCCTGTCCGTGAGTCTGTGTGTGTGTGTGTGTGTGTGTGTGTGTGTGTGTGTGTGTGTGTGTGTGTGTGTGTGTGTGTGTGTGTGTGTGTGTGTGTGTGTGTGTGTGTGTGTGTGTGTGTGTGTGTGTGTGTGTGCGCGCGCGTTGTTGTTGTGCGCGTTAGTTCACGTTCCTGGTTAGGAAGCTTCTCCTTTTGTTTTATTTCTCGAAAGTCTTTCTAAAAAACTTCACGCACGAACTTCAGTCTCGTAAAAAGTGCAAATCCCCCTCCCCCCCCACTCCACCACCGCCTAAAAAATATATGCCTTCATCATTCCTCTGGTAATCCTGAGACGCTCTCAATAAGCCCTGTTTCTAAGCCCATGTAAACAGTTCATTCAGTCAAAAACGTCCTTGGCGACCCCCCCCCTCTCCTCCTCATCCCCACACCCCCTATTCCCCCCCACTCCTCAAGCTCCTTACACCCTCCCTCCCCAACCACCCTACCCACCTTCTCTACCCACCCTCTTTACCCACTTCCTCCCACCCTCCCCACCTCCTCCCTTCCGACCTTCCCTTTCCACCCCAACCCACT
>NC_051423.1:7549097-7589097 GCF_015228065.2 Penaeus monodon | reverse complement strand
TAAATTTTACTTATAAAATTTATATTTAAAAAAATATATAAAAATTTAATTAAATTAAAAAAATAAAATTTTTTATTAATAAAAACACATATTTAATTAAAAATTTTTAAGAATTTTTAAAATTTTTTAAATATTTTACTTTTGATAATTTAAATTTTTTAAAAAGGTTTTTTGGGTTAAAATAATTATTTTACATATAAAAATATAAAAATATTTAATTTTTAAAGAAAATTTAATAAAAAAATTAAAAATTATTATTAATATAAATAAATAATTTATATGTATTTTTTACAAAAACCAAACCCAACAACACCACAAAACCAACCCAAAAACAAAAACACACAACACCACACACCAAAGCAAAAAAACCCAAAACCAAAACACCTACCCACTCCCACAAACCCAAAAAAAAAAAAAACAAAAAACAACAAAAAACAAACCCAAACCCAAACAAACCAACAAACAACAAATCAATAAATAAAATATATATATATATAAAAAGAAAATTAAATATTTTAATATTATAATATTATATATATTTTAAATTATTTTTATAATAATATATACACACCTAAACCCCCAAACTTAATATTGTTGTTGAATAAATAAAAAACCCCCAAAAACCAGTTTATTGTTTTAAATAATAAATATTTAATATAGATAAAAAAAATTAATATTGAATTTTTTTAAAAACAAAATATTTAAAATTTAAAGTAAATTTTTTCACAATTTAAAATAAAATTTTAAATTATAATAATAATAATTTATTAAAAAAAATTTAATTTAATTTCCCTTAAACGGGTGGGGTGGTGCCTCAACTGCTTTTTGACTTTAACCTCTTTCCCTTTAATTTTTCCGGAAAAGAAAAAACCCTTTCGATCCATTCCTTAGTAAAGGATTTTTGGGGGAAGGAGTAGCTAAAAAAACTTTTCCAGGGAACAAAGGAGTAAAAAGGGGTTTCTGGAAATTGGGTGGTTGGTGGCGAAAAAAGGGAAAAGGGGGGTTAGTTCCCCTCCTTACGAAGCCAAATGCGGGGGTGGGAAGGCTGTCCCCCTTTCACTTTTTAAAACGCCCAATTAAAAAAAAAAGCTTGTTTATTTATAAAATCTTTTAAATGCTAAAATTTCCAAAGGAAAATTCCGGAAACGGCAAAAACCTTTCTAACTTAAATTTTTATTAATTTAAAATTAAATTAATTAAATTTAAAAATTTAAACACATACTAGTTGTCGGTGAATGAAAAAATTTTTTCTCGGGTTTTGATTCCCAAATAAACAGAAAAATGGAGGCAGGGGCCCCTAAAAAATTTCCCCCCTTTTACCGTCATCCTTGATAAAAAAATGTAAAAATCCGTAAATGGAAAATCCTTTTTTACTTTCGGAAAAAAACTGAGGGGGCGGGGATATTTTCCTTGGGGGCCCCGGGAAAAGGGGAAAGGGGTGGCTTGGGGGTGTTTTTGGGTTCAACTCCGGGGTTTATCCGGCCCCGGATACGTTGCCCTTTGGCCTCCCGCTGCTTGCTAAAGGAATGTGTCCCCGCAGCCCAAGTTTGAACCCCACCGGCCATAACGGGTCTGGAATGGGTTGTTCCCCTTTGGGGGGAAGGTTTATTGCGGCCTCAAGCTATTTGCGCAGGGGTCGGGCATTTCCTTTTACTTGGGAAGGGCCCCACCTTAAGGGGGCTTTTTTACTGCAAAGCCCCAGGGTTTCTCAGTTTCCAGGGGCCTCCGGGGGTGTTCCCCCTTTAGCAACCTTTTCGTGACTTTTCCCCTCTCAGCACTTAGGAAACGGGGGAGTTTGAGGGGCCAAATTGCCCCATTAAAAAACTTTAACAAACTGGTAATTAGTCCCCCTCAGTTCGGGATCCCCTTTTAAAAACCCGAAAAACTGGGGGGCAGGGGGCCCCAAAAAAAGTTAAATCCCCCATGCGGCTTAAAGGGAAAGGAATAGGCCCACTTCTGGAATAATTTTGGGGGGGGGTATATTTTTCGGGCGGGAAAGGGAGGTGGCACTGCCGCAACTAATTTTCCAGGGCCATTGGCTGGGGGGATCTTGAATTTCTGGTGGGGTTTTTGGATTTTGGGTTTGCCGGGAAAATGGGGAATTCATCAGGTTGAAGGGGCCCTTTGATGGAGAGGTTGCATTTTGGGGAAAATTTCACCCTAGTTTGTTCTGTCCCCTGTCACCCGGCAGGATAGCTCCCAGGGCTTCCCCCCCAATTCCCCATGTGCCCAGGCACGGGGGGCCCCCAAGCCAACATTTGCCATCCTTAACCCGTGTTTCCCCGGGTTTGCATCTGGCCTGGGAGGGGGGCGGGGCCCCTTTTTTAACTTTTGAAAGTTTTTTTTAAAGCCTCCAGGTTAAGGAACGGGGATTTATGTTTGCCTCTGGGGGGGAGTGAAAAAAAAGAAACAGCGCCAAAAATGCTTTCTTCAAAAGTTGAAATTTTTCCGCGTCAGAGGGGGCACGGCAAAAAAACTAAAGGGGGCCGGGGTTGGGTTTTTGGGAACTTTTTTTCAGGGGTCCTGTTTCGGTTGGGGCGGGGAAATTTTCCCATCCCAAGGAAGCCCTATATGGGGGAGGCACCCCCTTGCATCCCCCCTGGGGGGGGGGCCCCAGCCCCCGGCCCTGGCCCGGGGCCCCTTTCGGGGGCCCGGGCCCCAATTAACAGGGTGAAAACCCCTTGCTCGTGATTCCCCCGGGGGGTTTTTACATCTCCTGGGAAGCGTTAAAGGGAATTTCCCCTAGTTGAAAGTTTTAAAAATCTTGCCTTGGGGGTGGGGGCGAAACCCCCGCTGCCCCCCCCCAACGTTGCAAGAGCTACAGGGGGCCTTTCTAGAGGGGCAATTTCTCCAGGGCACCCCCTGCCGGGGGCTGGGGTTTATGTAAAGGGCCAATCCGGGGGATAAGCGGGGGAGGGGCAAGGTGATTTGGGACGTCCGGGGGAGCGCCCCCCCTTTTGCCGCTATTTTTCCCTGGTGCAACTTGTTGGGATTGGGGGGGGGGCCTTTTGTTTACTTTCGCGACTCGTTTGTACTTTTTTTTGCGGTTTTAAAATTAAATCTTCCTAGGGGCGAACGCGTGGCCCCTTCAAAAACCCTGGCACCCCTCGGAGACATCCTACTAAAACCTAACGTCTAATTGGAGTTGAATGAAGGGGGGGGGGAAGGCCGGGGGGGAATTTTGGTTTTCCCTCCCTATTTAATTTTTGGTTTTCCCGGGTGTACCAGATTATGGGTCGCGGCACTCCGTGACCCGTTTGCTGCCTATTCCCGGGGGAACCCGGGGTCCCCCTCCATTATTTTCTAAACCCAAACACCAACCACTACTATATTAATTCCAAAAAAAACAAAACCCCACAAACCAAAAAAAAAACACCAACCCACCACCCCACGTTTAAAAGTTATAAATTAAAATAAAAAAAAAAAATAATAATTAATAAAAAACCACAAAAAAACACCCACACAAAACACACAAAAACACCACAAAACCACCCCAAAACCCCACACCACACCACAACATATATAAAAATTATATAATATATATATATATATAATATAAATATATATGAATAAACACCATTTAAAAACAGACACACACAAAACAAAACAACACACACAACACACAACACAAAAATTATTATATATATATATATATAAAATATATTATATAAAATTTGTAAAAAATTAAAAAAAAAAGAAAAAAAAAAAAAAAATATATAATATTTAAAAATATATATTTTAATTAATATAAAATATATATATATATTTTATATATATAATATTTATAATATATTTATACAAAAAAATTTTTATAAAATAAATATTGTGTGGTGGTGGTGGTGGGGTGTGTGGTTGTGGTGGGGTTGTGGGTGTGTGTGTGTGGTGTGGTTTTGGGTTTATCGTGGTGTTGTTGTTTAACTGTGTGTTTATTTTGTGTGGTGGGTGTGTGTGGGGTTTTTTAAAACGTGGGGGTCTGTGTGTTTGGTGTTTAAACTGGGGTTTTTATTGTGTGGTCGTGTTTTTATTTTGTGTGTGCGGTCTGGGTTTTCTGTGTGTAGTGGTGTTTTTGTGTGTGTTGTGTGTGTGTTGTGTGTGTGGGGTGTGGGTGTGTGTGTGTGTGTGTGGGTGTGTGTTTTTGTGTTTGTGTGTGTGTATGATTGGTGGTGTGGTTATATATATTTTATTATATATATATATATATATATAATATATATATATATATAATATATATATATTAAATTTTTTTTTTATGATTTTAATGACAAAAGAATGTCAAAACAGAAAGCACAATTTTTCTATATCCTTCTCACATGAATTAAAATTTTTTTATTTGTTTTGATAAAAAATAATAATTATCTAAAAAAAAATTTTGCTAATAAGTATTCAAGGGAAAAAGCCACCATAAACGAGGTATTTTTTAAAATCAATAAATACCCCACTTAACAGTAGTTTTTTAAACATGCATTTCTAAAGATTGTGTTATTGCACTGATTTTGTGAACCTATTTGGTGTTAAGGAAGACATTCAAACTTTTTTTTAAAAGGGATGTTGTTACAGGTCCTAAAAAAATGTTGAGGAAAAAAAAATACATAGTCTACCAGTTTAACTTTATTCTCTACAATCAAAGGAGATCCTTTTTCTAAAATATTTTTTTTGTAACTTAAAAACACCAAAAAACATATTTTTTTTAAACCCCTATATTTTCAGCATTTGCCCTTTATTCAAAACAAATTTTAAAATTTCTAATTCCCTGAAAACTCGGCAAAACCCATTTTTTAATAAATGAATGACTTGGTATCTTCATTTTTTCTGAAGTTTAAATTATCTAAATCAGAAATATCAGTCGGTTTTTTTTTTTGAAAGATAGAAATGCTTGGCATTGTGATTTGTTAGATAGAATAATGGAAAGATGATAAAAAATTAAAACGAAATATGAATATTTTTTTGTTAAAAAAAAAAAACTATTGAAACATATATTTCATGCGAGAAAAACAAAGAAACAAGCATTTTATTCCCTACACCGGCATAATTGTGAGTACCTTAATACAAACAACGAAAAGAGTCAATAAAAAAAACATGAGGGTAACGGTCAATTTTATTTCATTTCGATTGATAGGGGTGTAATAAAGGTTATAACATGTAACAAAATGGGCAGCATAGAATTTAAGAAACAATGAATATCGAAACATTACCCAAAAACTAATAATTTAAAGGAGCAATGCAAAGCGATGACCGTGTATGCAGCGCTAATGAAAATCACGGTTGAAAAATAACAAGGAGAACTGCGCAGTAGAGTACCCTTTTATAAAGGTTTTCATGAAATTTTAAACCCTTTAATAGTGTCAGATTGAGTGCAGGGAAAATTTTCTGTAAAAAATTTTTGAGTTTAGGGGAAACATCTCTTCAGTTTCTCACGAGCTTGTCAATATATTCTAAAATATAAATTTTTTGGAAGATATTGTGTAAAATTTATTTTTAAAAAACGAAAATTCTCACGAGGGGAAACAGAGCGACAAACGTCTTTTATAACACAACACTCAAAAAAAAATACTGAATACATTTATCCCCCATGAAAATCAAACTTTAAATACATCACACATACATAAAACTAAAAAAAAAAATAAATAAAACGCAACAAACACGAAAATTTAAACATCATGAGTGGAGGCCGACAGGCAAGAAAAAGGGGTCCAAAGATGAGGCCCCCACCGAGACTCGAAACTGGGATCGCTGGATCAAAGTCCAGAGTGTAACCATTAACCATGGACGGCAGCCCTTTTCCCCCCTTCTTTATTTGAGTTTTTTTTTGATATTTTCTTTTTTGATTTTTTTCTTTGCTTTGTTCAATGTGTTTTTGTTGATTCATTACGGCAGGATTTGAGAATATGAACACAACAATACACTTTCAAGCATGCGATACGCAAAACACCGACACGTATGCAAAAAAAACGCGTACGATACGCGCGTGCGCCGCGCAAAAGTGTGTTGCGTGTGGGTGTGTGGTGGTGGTGTGTGGTGTGTGTGTGGTGGTGGGTGTGTGGTGTGTGGTGTGGTGTGTGCACTTATAAATTTATGCTATACATGTACATATAATATATATTTTAATATATATATAAAATTATAATATATATATATTATAATATGTAAATGGATTATTTAAAATATAATATATAATAAAATAATATATATTTATATAAGCATCACACAACAACCACACACGTATATATATATATATATAAAAATATTTAAAAAAATTTTTAAATTCATATAATTATATATATATAATTGTGGGGTTAATAATAATATATAATATAATATTTAAAATAAAAATTTTTTTAATATAATTTTAATATATATGCTGACACACACACCACACACGTATTTTAAAATTTAATATATATAATATATTTTTAAAAATTACAAAAATATACGTGGGTATGTGGTTTTTATATATAAATATAATAATAAATATATATAAAAAATTTAATATATAAGCATACTTATAAGTACAATATACGCCCCACCACACCCCCAAACCCACACACACACAAAACCCCCACACACACAACTCAACCACCACCACAAACACCACAACACACAACACCCCAAAAACACACCAACACAATACACACACCCCACACAACACACACAACACAAACCACACACGGCCCACACACACAAAACCAACACACACAACAACACACACCACACACACACACAAACACCACGCACCACGCACACATACATATATATATATAATAAAATTTTAAAATTATATATAATAATATATATATATGTATATAATAATAATATATATATATAATATTTTTA
The DNA here is from genome assembly GCF_015228065.2 of Penaeus monodon. Classification (NCBI taxonomy): domain Eukaryota; kingdom Metazoa; phylum Arthropoda; class Malacostraca; order Decapoda; family Penaeidae; genus Penaeus; species Penaeus monodon. Next base: position 7,582,266 of record NC_051423.1, on the reverse strand, counting down.
AAATTATATATGCAACATAAACACACACACATATAATACAAACAACAATCAGTAAAAATTTTCACACAATTTTTTTTTTTTCTTTTTTAATACACCCCCAGCTTACATATGCAGGTTTGATTTTAAAGATTCCGGCTTTATATGTACTTAAAATTTTTCCATTTGAAAAAATCCCGGAATCTGAAAACATATATTCTAATTTCAATGATTTTAAATTACTTTTGTTTCTTTAAGGGTTTCCACGATCCAACCCCTCCATAGCCCCCAAGCATTTCTTTCCCAAAGAGCGTGAGGGGAAAAACGTCAAAAATATTATCACATTCAAAAACCCTGTATTTACTGTTCCAACACTGTATAGCTTTGCGCCAACCTGCCCCACACTAACCCGTGAGGCCCCCGGACCGTTTCTTCCTCTTCTTCTTCTCTCCTCTCTCTTTTTTCCCCCTCTCTCGCCCTTCCTCCTTCTGGGAGGAGCCCCCATGTTCTTTTTTCGTTTTCTAATGATATGAACGGAACATGTTTTTTTTTTTTTTTTAAGCTTTTGTTTTTGTTCAAAAATACAGATCTATTTTTTACCCAGATAAAATTCAAACATTCTTAGGGAGGAGGGCCCTCTGTTTCGGTTTTTTGCGGTGATCCTTTTTTTTTTAAATTTAAATTTTCCCCCTGTAAAAATTTTTCTTTGGGGTTTGTGAGGTTTTTTTTTTGCACCATTTTTACCTTTATCGATATTTTTAAAAAGCTTGTTTTTGCTGTTGATCTTCCGAAAAATTTAATTTAAAATTCTAATCAGTTTTTAAAAAAGCTCCCCCTTCGAACAGGAAACTCCATTCTTTCACCTTCATTAATTTTCAAAAATTTTCCGAGGGGCAGCTGTACTGAACTTTCTTAAAACCATATAGGCACTAATATTGGGATAATTACTCCTTACCCTATCAGGGATGATATAGTTCTTCAAAAAGGGCTCGAGAGTAAAAAAATTTGTGAGGATCAAAAGTCTTTTCTCGGTTTGTGTGAAACGTCAGCTGTAAGAATATGAAAATTTTACTTCCTTGAGAGCACTGTGATGTGCCTCCTACTCAAATAGCCTTTACCCCCCCTTTTTAGCACTGGTGGTCGTGGGGAAGTTTACAGGTGTCTCACCCGTGAAATCGACACTGAAAAGGGTGAAATAAAACGCGGGTGGTGTTTTCTTGATGTTTCTAAAGTTTTTTTGAAAGAAAGTTCATATGACGATTATATACATTTTAAGCATGTTTGTGCTGCGTACATCTTTTACAAAACCCTCGAATGCCCGTAAAACCTTTATTGCAAAGCGTTTTTACCTTCCGGGGGTTTCGTCACAGCTCAGTCGTTTGTTCTCGCGTTCGGTCACAGTGTTCTCTCATTTAACAACCAAAGGACAGGGAACAAGTTTTGACGTTATGTTGATGACAGAAAAAATTTAGTGTTTTACTCATGTCAAATTTGCCACCTAGTTGCATGGGGGTAATCCTGTCATGTTTACGATATGAGGGGGACAGCCCACATTGTCGTGAAATTTTCACTGATAAAAGAAATTGTAATAAGATTCACTCAAGGAAATCACAAGAAAATGAAATTTTTGATCCTGTACAGCAACGCACGGAGTATGGAGTGGGATTTTAAAGCGAAAAATTCCCCTAAAACCCTTTCCCTTATTTCGCGCTTGAAAAAGATCAGTAAAAAAAAGCGATCTAACAACGGTAAAAAATGTGTCTTTTTGATAGGACAGTAAAACCCATACAAAAAATCTTAAACCAAAATTTACACAGAAAAAAAAGGAAATTTCAAGATAATAAGACTTGGTTTTTAGTGTGAAAGTGTTTTATATTTATGGTAATGTTTAGTTTAGGGAGGATTACAGTTGGAGCGATAACAGTTTTTTCACGAGTCCAAGGATTTTAATTAAAAGAAAAAAGAATTATCTTTTTTTTGCCTGGGGGGCAAAAAAAACGTAAAGGTGAATCACATAAAAAAAAAAAAATCAGTAAGGGTTTTAGGCAATCATTACAAGATTTTTTTTTTTAAAAATTTTTTTAAATTATTTTTTTAAGGACTACTAAAAGTCCCAATTTAAAATACTACATAAAAAGTTGGTTCAAAGTTTCTGCGGGGTAAGTCACAGTTTTAAAGGTTAACAGCAGGGCCCGAGTAAACATAAAACATTTGAATCACTGAATTTTTATCCCCGGGAAAAAAGCAATTCACCCAACAGTTACAGAAGATTCGATTTTAACCCCCAGTGCGCGAGGAGACCCCCCAACTCAACTCCAAAAGCGATTCACCAGATTTAAATCCTCCCCCCCCTTCTGGGCGAAAAGTCGAAAAGCAATGTTTTGTCACACCGCACAACCGCAGTGACGCAGACGAAGGAAACGGCCTGTTTTGACCCTCCCCCGTATTTTCGGGTTTTCCGGCAATTCCGGCAGTAGCAGGATACACCCCGTCAAACCCTCTTGTCCGATCTAAAGAAAACCTGCTGTTTTTGCTCGCGAGCTGGAGGGGGAATTTTCAAAGGAGATTCGGCGACTCCCGACTTCAAAGCCCCAAGGGGGGAAAGAGAAGAGAATAAAACAGAGGGAAAAAACCGCAGTTCCAATGAGGAGCAGAGTGGACGTCATACTGTATTCTCAAAGGTTTGCGGGTGGTCCTTTTACCACTTTTTGTTAATAAAAAAACAACAAAAAGGTCATAGGAAACCCCGAGTCGAGAATAAAAGTAAACAGCTTTCAAATACATGGGATTTAAAGGGGTAAAAAAAGGGTATGTGAAATGGAGAAAAGGGGGGGGGAAAGATAGAATAAGAGTGGGGGGGGTTTAAGGGGGAAAGTAGAAGAGAAAAATGCTTGAGACAGAATAAGTACATAAAAAATAACGCGGAGAGAGAGAGACTAATTTTTTTTTATCAAATTGTACTGAAACAGAGTCTAAGTACATATTTCCGAAAAAAAAGACCCGGAAAGCAAAACTAGAAACATAGGGACACTATTAGTCTCTATAAAAAATACGGGATCATTATACAACGCAAAACTTAGTTTGTCGTTTTTTAGTATTATATATATATAATATATATATATTATTATATATATATGGGGGGGGGGGGTGGTTGTTTGTGGTGTGTTTGTGTGTGGGGGTGTTGTGTGCGTGCGTGCTGCGTGGGGCTTTTAACTATATAAATTAAAAAGTATGTACTTTTATAAAAATCGTTTCTCACCGCGACTTAAATTCGATACTGTTCTTAAAACTCCCCCAACCCAAGTCTATATAAGTACTTATACAACCTTCCCAGTACCTCTCAAACCACCTGCCTTCAAAATTCCCGGTTCGATCCCCCCCCCCCCTCCCGCGCCACAGACCTTGTTTTTTTTTTTTTTTTTCAAATTTTCCCAAAACTCTCCCCTCCTCAAAATGTCGCTATTCCATATTTTTTTAAAACAAAATTTTGCCCGAAAGAGGGGAAGAGATGCTCCAAAAATGTACGCAATTTTATCACAGATATGTTACTATATTTCGCAGTACCCCAATATTTGTTTCCAAAAGTTACAATTTTTCTTCGGTATGTTTTCACTCAAAGAAGTAATTGAATTGTTCTTTCCCTTTTTCATCGTGAAAATAAATAATAATGGGGGTAAGAAGATGATGTGATGTGATGTGAGATGTGATGATAATGTAATAATGATATGATGATGAAATAAAATATTAACAATAAAAATAAAAAAATTTATAATGTTAAAAAAAATAAAACAATAATAATAGTGATAATGACAATTAAAATCAGAAACAATAATAATAATAATGGAATAAAAAAATAATGGTAAAAATGAAAATGAAAATAATAATAATAATAATAATAAAAAAATAATAATAATAATAATAATAATAAAAATAATAATTAAATACTTGAAGTACCATCCCAATCCCCGATTGGCAAAAACGTTTTTCTACAATGTATAAAATCGGGGAAACAAAAAATCACATAAATTTTGTTCGCACTTCGGGGAGTAGTAAACTATGCACCTCCACGAGCAGTAGAATTCCACAGAAGAGAAGAGGGGAAATACGTAGTGAGAGAGAAGGAATAATTAGGCGTGGGATTGATAACCAGAGGATACAGAGCAATGGTAGGCGCCGGCGATTTTTTGGGCAGCGAAAAAAAGTTTTTCCCACCTAATTTATAAAGTAGCGATGCTAATATCAATATGCATCTACAGAAATAGCAAGAGTGATAATATATAAAATTATTTTATAAATTTTTAATTAATAATAATATAATTAATTTTAATATATATACATTATATATATATTATATATAATTTTTATATAATGTATGATATATAATAATATATATTATATATATATTATAATATATATATGTGTTTTGGTGTGTGTGGGGTGTGGGGTGTGTGTGGTGGGGTTGTGGTGTGTGTGGGTGTGTGGTGTGTGTGTGGTGTGTGGTGGTTTGTGTGGTTGGGTGTTTGTGGTGTGTGTGTGGTGTGTGTGTGTGGGGGGTTTTGTTTTGGGGTGTGTGTGTGTGTGGTATATAATATATAATAACACAACACAAAAACCAACGCACTAATTTTCCCCATCCTTTTTCTATCGTATTATCTTTCTATCTCTGTCGTCTGTCCGCCGTCTATATGTTATTTTTTCTATCTGTCTGTCTCATGTTTTCTGTCTGCAGCCCAAAAGTATGTTTATCTATTTATCTACTGTATATATCTAGTCGTCTATGTTCCCGGGATATATCATCTATTATCATCTATCCTTTTTGTAGATTATTTTCCCGGGTAGTACTTTCAGCGTAGCTCTGTCGCTAACGATGACGCAAAAAACCCGAAGTCTTGCGTCCACAAACATAAATTTAGATAAAACAAAGAGAAAATCCCGCAAAACTTTTTTATAAAAATCAAAATAAAAACCCTGGGTGCAAATTTAAAACATCAGCATTTTCGAAAATATTTTTTAAAGGAAAAAAGGTATTAAAACACGGGGATTATTTTCCAAAGATGTATTGCTGTTTACCGAGTTGACCATCGGTGAAACGGCTCTGGCTTTTGCAATTTTTAATGCCCCCGATTGGTTAATGTAGCCTAGTCCTATTTAGACGTAAATATAAAGGTTTTTTTTTGTGGTAACATGTAGGGTTTTGAAGGAAGGGTTTTTGGGCGTTTTAAAAGGAAATGAGTAAAAGTTACAGAAACACAAAAGAAAGGGAGGTGTAACTTCCCTAACAAGATCAAGGGAAAAAAAAAAAAGCTGTTTTTTGGATTGACAGGTAAGTTTTTGGGAAATATGCAAAACATGCTCTTTTTTCTGTATCCTTTTGGGGAAAAAACCAACCGCAAAAAATCAAAACCAATTAGTTAAGCTTTTTGTAACATAAATTACAAATTTAATTTTTTACATACTGGATATAATCATTGGGTATTAACTCCAGATCTCTATAGAGTCTGTCTGTTTCTAATATGTGATTTTTTTGTTTTCTAAATATGAAATTTTGAAGTAATTTTTCTCGAGTAAGTCGCATCTTTAAAGCCAAATGAAGGAAAAAAATTGGGGTAAAGTTAGTAAGGATAGATATACTTTACTGGGTTTGCTTGGCCTAAGTAATTGCCCACTTGTGGCGGCATTTGAGACTTTGACGATCCGCAAGGATGGGGCACCCCCGAGTTTGTTAACCCTTTGCCAAAGGGTTTTGGATGTATGCACATGCCATGGATGGGGGGCCACTGCCGGGGGATGTAACACATGCCATAGAGTATGTAGGGAAAATGCCAGGGTTTTTTTTTTTGTTATAATCACGGAAAAGATTTTTTTTTCTGCCGTAAAAGGTGTTAAAGCGGTCTAACACTTTCTCTTTTTTACCTGAAACAAACAAAAAAGCAAAAAACCACGTTTTCAACTCCTGATCCCACCATCTTTTTTATTGGATATAGACCGAAAAATGTTTCAACTATGGAGTCTTAAACAACAAAAATCCCCTTCATTTTCCGATTTATCAGGAATTTTGGCAATAGAGACTTTAAAAAATAATAAAGCTGATAATTACAGTAGCATGGCATCAAGGGGTGGTCCTGCCTTCCCCCTTTTGGTACTTCGTAGATTAGAAGAAACGGCAGGGATGCGGGTATTTGACATGAGTGGTGGCTGTGGGGCGTGATATAACCCCCCGGCAAAAAGGCCCCCGGGCCCCACTATAAAATCCCTCAGAAAAGGGGTTAATTTGTCTATATGTGAATTCGTATAGTAGATTGGAATCAATGGTTCCTCTAAGACCCGATAAACGTAGCATGGCATCAAGGGTGGCCAAGCCTTCAACCTTTGGTACTCTGGCAGAGGCAAGCAAGCCCCATTAAAATTTTTTTCTAAAAAAAATAGAGTTGAATGGTTCTTTTTTAAAAAAATTTTGGGTAAAGGAGTGAAAAGGACATGCAAATGTATCTTTTGAGTTTGAAAGCACAGAAGAAAAAGGGGCCCATGGTATTTGGGTTTGAGAACATGTCCCCCATTCCTACTAATTTTTTTGGGTTTAGTGGTTTTGCAGAGTAAAATTTTTTATAACTGGATAGTATTCAAATGCAGTCTGTTAAATTTGTTAGTATAGGTGACTTGTAGCTTTTTTGCACAATTATCAAGGTTTTGAAATTTTGTAATCACAGGGAGGTAGTTGGTATTTATAATGTTAGGGGAGCTTGGTTTTTCCAAGATGTAAATTGACTGGGTAAAAGCTTAGTATATTAAAGCCAAATTACTTATTCCCATACTCAGATTATTAAATATATACATGTGTGTGTATATATATATATGTATAATTTTTTTTTATTTTCTCTTTTATTAGTGATTGTTTACAAATTATAAAAAAGAAAAATCAGAAACCCTGAAAATTCAGTATATTTACAATTCCAAGTGGTCTTACATGAATTTTCCTTAGAAAAAGTATTTAAATTTTAATTTTTTAAAAAAAGGGAAAGGGATAAAATATTTTGATAAAGAAATTTATTTGAAATTCAGAATTTGAATTAATATGTAGTATTTGATACAGATATTAGAGGATGATTTCAGAATACCTTAGTATGTGATTTTCTATCTATTTGCTTATATTATTAAGTCAGTTTGACAGAAATTGTGTGTATGATTATTATGCATTGTGTGGATATACAGTTTTACTGTCACTTTTGATTTATTGTTTGTGACTTATTTCTTTTTTCTAATAATTTTTTATGATTTTTTCATTTTTGGGTCAAATATATACACCATAATATTTGAGTAGTGCCCTAAGGCTATCTTTCTCCTTCTTTTTCTTCTTCTTCTTCTCTTCTTCTCTTCTTCTCTTTTTCTTCTTCCTTCCTTCCTTCCCTCCTCTCTGGAGATGGAAAATTGCATAATTTTCTCTTTCTTACTTTTTCTTTTTTCTTACTTTTTTTCTCAGTTACATCTCATTATCTTTGTCCTGTGCAAACATACAAGTGCTTCAGTTTCCTATCCCTTTTAGTTATAACTCTGTCCTTTGTTTCAGAGATGTCGCAGACAAAAGGCGAACGCGGAGCTGCGGAGAAGGCCGAGGGTATGGACACCCAGCGTGCCCTCCTCTCCCTCGTTGCTATATTCTTAGTGTCCTTCAGTGCTCTTGCATTCGTATACACAAACTTCCCACAGATGGATCCGTAAGTTGGCCTCGGACTGAAGTTATTTTTGTTATAAGGGAAGTTTGAGGTTTTCTCTTGCTTTAGTACTGCTTTAAAGGTTTTGGAAAGCATGAATTGCTGATTATATTTCATCAAGTATAGATATTTGTTATTGTTATTTGTTTACTTTCTTACAGGGAAGAGTATCAGTATATAAAGCTACCAACAGATATTGAAGATGCCAAGAACTTAGGTCGTGTATTGTCACACTACAAGAACAGATATTACCTGGAAGTGTTAGCTGGAGTCTTTGTAACTTACATATTGTATCCTTTTTAAATGTGCAAATGTTTGATAGGAATATCAAACATTTTAATGAATTGCTGAAGTTGGATTTCAGAGTATTGGTATGATTTTGTAAGTAATGTATTATATATTATTATGTATATTTTATAATTTATTTTTATATATTATTTTAATATGTATATATTATATATGTATATTTTATATAGTATATTTATTTTGTAGTATAATATATATTATATATATATATAATTTTATATTATATTTTATATATAAAAATATTTTTGGGAATATATAATGTATAAATATTGATAATTATAAAATATATAATAATATAATTATATTAAAATATATTATAATAATATATATATATATATATATAATATAATATATATATATAAATATATATATAATATATATTTTTTTGTAATATGATTTTGGGTTATGGGGTTATATGGTATTTCTATTATTATATATATATTATAATATATATGTATTATTGTATAATTTATATATATATATAATATAATATATTAATATAAATAATATTATATATAGATTTTTAAATAGGTAATATTAAAATTTTTATTATATATATGTATTATTAATATGTATATATATATAAAAATATAAATAATTATATATATATATAAAATTATTTTAATATATATTTTATATATGTAAATTTGTATTTAATAGTTATAATTTATATGTAATATATTATTAGGTATATTTATATATATACAATATAATATTAATAATATATTATAAATATACATATATAATATATATTTTTAATAATATAGTTAATTTACTGTTATGTATTATGTATGATTATTAAATTATGTTATGTATATATGTATGATATTTATATATGTATATGTTTATTTGTTTTTTATATGTATATGAATATGTATGTATATTTTATATATGTATATGTTATATGATGTATATTTTATATATGTATAGTATATTGATGTAATATTTTTTGTAAGGGTATATATTTTTGTAAATTATATATGTATTATTATATTTAAAATTTTTGTTTTTATATACTATATATATATAAAATTTAATATATATATATATTATATATAAATATATATATATATATTATAATAATATTTTTTTTTTTTTTTTTTTTTTTTTTTTTTTTTTTTTCCCAAATTTTTCAACAAAGTTTTTTAATCTTTTTCCCCATTAAATATAGTTTAAAAATTTGCCACCCGGGTAACTTTCTTACCATTCTTCGGAAGTGCAAAAATAAAGATTACCTATAAAGGAAATTTTTGGAAAAACTTTGGGGGTTTGCAGAAAAATAGAAATTATAAGATTGGATTAGATAAATGAAAATGTAAACAAATGGCTTATATAATTTGCTGCTCTGTTTGCATAAAATAATAATGCATTAAACTGTGGCACTAGATCAACAATATAGATAACACCTATGGTTATTAGGCCAAAATCCACGTACATGTTTTATGTGATGTGATTGGAAAGATTTTTTTATCATTATTATTTTTTTTAGGAAACAAGACTACCTGAAAGAAGTAACTGAGTATGAAACATCTATTGCTTTTTTGTTTTGTTTTTTTCTGAATCTTGAGGATTTTTTTTTCCAATCTGTCAGTCATATTTTTATATGCAGTACAAGTGCATTCCTAATTGTGACTTGGATATTTTTAGTACTGCACATAATACATGGTAAATTACAGGACAGATATATAATAGTTATGTTCTTTGAGTCCTTTGCAAATTGTGACTTTCAACATCTGAATATTTTTGGAGAATTTTTTATATTTTTGATAGGGGGAAAGGGACACAGCCTTTGCTGAGCTGAATCTTCTATCATATTTCATATTTCTGAGGTGAATTTTATAATGAACATTTTGTTTTCGTTTTGATTTGTTTAAACTGTTGGGATTTTGTCTTCAGGGGCATCGCACACAAAACATACTTTGGAAACTGTACCATGAAGTGCTTTATCCCATGATTGCACAGAGCTTCACAGACACAACAGAATAAGCCTTTGACACTTATTGGTGTTGTACCACATCTGTAAAAATAAGATAAGTAAAAATATTGTGTGCTTGTTTATTAACAGCAGCATGTATTTCCTTAGGTTTCCTCTTCAGGTGGGAAATAGCACTGCTACTTATCTGCTTCTGCTCGGGGTCTGGGGCTTCCCCTTTTGCACCTGCTCTTTACCTAGCAGGAGACCTGGGTCCTTTAAAAATTGCCAAAAGCACAAATATGGGAAGAAAAGGTGAGCTATGCTAAGTGAAAGCATGAAAGTTGAATACACATGTAATTTCTTATTTTGATTAATGTGTACTCCAGTCTATATAACTTATCATTTTTATGTATTAATAGAGCAAAAGGAAATTTATAATGGAATTTTTAGTTGTAAAATTATTTTCTGGGACATCATTATTGAAAATGAGTTTTTAAGTAGTAAACCCTTAAAAAGTCAGCAGTGTCATGGTTCTACCAATCACATTGTATTAGAATACATTATTAATCTGAGTAAATGCAGCACCTTTTAATCCCGGTTTTCAAGCAGAGGGAAATTTAATTTCACATCTTCTTCGCATCCCCTTTCCTTTCCAAAATTTGGGTTCATCAACATCACCAGTCCTGTCATTAATGTGCCTCTGATGCCATTTTGGTTTGGAACTTTTCTAGGTAAGATTGAGAACCTGTTCCTCATGAAGGGTTGTGCTTGTGCTTAATTTAGGGAAATTTTGCTGTATTACGAAAATGAAAAGGGAAATAGAATCAAGCGCCTTGTTCCTTTCAGGTGTTTCCCCACCCAATATACTGGCCCCGTACAAGCAGGGATATTTTTAGAATTAACTTTTTCCAGGGATGCCTTTTCCTTAACTTCTGTGGTGAGTTGAATTATTGGTTATGTTGTTTGTATCCCCCTTATCCACCCATCCAAGTATTTCTTTTTATCTGAGCAGAATATACTGTGGTAATTATTGAAAAAAATATGAATGAGGGTAAGAGGTTTCATTTTTATAATTTGTGTGAGAAATATGTTAAAAGAAATGGAAATGTGAGTAACTGGTCTTGCCTTGTGAATAAATCCACATTCATTCATATTTCTTTTTAAGAAAATCTGTCCATGTTAGTCTCTAGAATATTCCAGTTATAATATGTCTTATTTTAGATAAGTTAGTGCCCTCCCAAAGTTTTTTTTTGATATCTGTCCCTCATCGTTTGTTACTTCTACTTTTTTTTTTTACTACCATATTATTGGGAAATTGGGGCCAAATTATTTTGGGAATATATTTTTTCACTGAAATTTTTGAAACTGGAAAAAGAATTTTACAGATGTAATAAAAGTGGATAAAAAAACAAAAAGACCCCGGTTGTGGGGGGGTTAGGAGGTGGGGATGAACTCAATTTTGGGATCCCCCTACCTTTTGGCCTCAACATTGACCCCAACCAAATTTTTCAGTCTTTTCTTTCCCCCCCTTTTTCCTTTTCCTTCTCTCTCCATTCCCCAAATCCATTGCTCGTTGTTGTCGTGGGGTGGGGGGGGGGGGCTTAGGAAACAAAGACTTGGGCCCAGTGTAGAGGATCACCCCTACCTTGGACCTCAGCCCTCACCTCAACTAATTTTGTTGGGGTTTTCTTCTCCTTCCCTTTTTTTCTTCTTCATCATCCCCTTTTGTTTTACTTCCAAAGTGGAGAGCTGTTTGAAAGGTAAAGGGGGCTTTTTGTCATTTGAAAAGGCCCCAGGAGCCATGGGCTGGGATTCCCCTTTGGTTTTTTGTTAGCCCTTACCCCCCAAGGAGACCTGAGGCAGACGTTTTCCCCCCCCTTTTTTCAGGCTCACCTGGCCAAAAATGAATTGTTTTTTCCCTTTTTAGGGGCATTAAGGCTTGCCCCTTTTTTCAACTGAAAACTGAATTTGATTTATTTTTTTCCCAACCCCGGCTCTGTGATATAACACCCCCTCTTAATGGTTGCTATCAACTCTATCCATTTTGACTAATCCACCCAGGTCATTACTTACCCTTCTGAATACACCCTTTCCCCCCCCAACATCTACTGTACGTCTTCTCATTTTTCTATCCCCCCCCCCCTTTTTACAACCTTCATCCTTATTTTCCCCTCCCAACAGTATTACCTCCATACCCCCCCATCTTCCTCCCTATTGCATCCCTTCTACTACTTCCACCTCTGCACAACTTTTGTTTACCCTTCCTGGCACAGCCAAGTGGGATCAATTCTTTGTGATTCCCCTACAGCCCCATATTCTGACAATACCCTTTTCTTCCAACATTCCGATTGTTCACGCCTTGTCACAGTTCCATCTGAGTCCCAAGCACATGCACTATCTACCCTGAGCCCCACTCTTATACCCATTTCCCGCCCAATGTCACTCCCCCTTGATACTTGTACCGGGAAATGTTCTGTGTCTCCCAATTTGGGTCCCTCTGTGTGCCCACCATCATGAGGTTCAAATTGCTTGCCAGTCATGCTATGTTCTTTAAATTTTGGTGGCTTCCCATAATGTTTTTTATAGAGTGCCCCGCCTACAACTCAATCAGAGGTAGCATTCTCAGATTCAAACTGGCCCCTCTAGTGAGGGCCCTTTTTGCAAGAAGCATGCTGACAAATTTTTTTCTTTCCCCTTATTTGAAATTTTTCTTTTCTCTGCTCCCCCCCCAGTTCTCAAAAAGTTTCGCATCTCCCCCCTATCCTACCCAACCAACCAACTCTACTACCTCTCTTCCCCAGTCAAATTCCTTTTTCCCTTTAATTCCAATAACCCCCAATTTTACCACTTCCCCCCTGTATCCCCCCCTGTATCCTTTGCTCCCCTAATATCCCCTTTTACTAATATTCTAGCTACAGATTCTACAAACTTTGACACTAACATATCTTATTTTGATTATTAACTCATTTCCCCCTTTGCCACAAACTTCCACAGTGCCTATGATCTTTGAGCACATTTATTTTAAACCTTTCCTTCTTTCTCCCACACCTTTTCCGTCCACTTCCTTAATTGAGACCATGTTGAAAGAAAAAAGGCTGGCTTTTGGGGCAGCCTGAATGCCTCAGGGAAACATGGGATGGTGTCCCTTTTCCCCTTCCTCTTTCCCCATCCTCCACAGCTTCTTCATTTTCAGTGAATTCCCTCCCTTCTTATATACTCTTATCCAAATTTTTTCCCCTCTCCTCATAACACCATCCCTTTCCCCTGTCCCGCCTTTAACTACTTTTACCTCTTTTATCTTTTAAGTACTTTTTTAAGTGGGTTTAATTTTTTTGTTTTCCCCCGTATCCCTTTCTCAAAATACCTAACAGTACCCCCTTCCCAAAATTGTTTCCAAAAATCAAGTAGGCAAGTTTTTCTTTGCAGCCTTCTGAAAACCCTTTTCAAAGTTTCATCTATCCCAAAGGTCGTGTATTTTCTACCCTGACTGACCACACTGGGATATCTGTTCCTGATAGCCCACCCTTCCTTAAAACTTTTACAAAATGCTTCATTCCCCCCGCGGAATGCCTTATCGATGACAAGGATTGTCAGACTGTAAAAAAAAAATTGCTTGCCGCCCCATTGACTAGATGCACTGTCAGTACAGGCTAAACTACTCACCCAAAGACGCTGAAAGCTTCACCCGTATTGGCAAGAGTCTTCCCTAGCCCGACCCCATTGCAGTTTTTTATTGGTGGGGGGTCCTGCCCTGTTGATCATATCACCCCATACAATGTTTTGAAATTCTGGCATTTAGGCACCCTGTAAAATATGTCACTTGCCATGATCACTAAACTGTCCTACCATTATTCTCGGTGAGTTGGGGGCTCCCCAAAAATTTTTATAGGGATTTCCCACCTAAGGTATGAATCGGGGGAAAAGTCCCCCAATTCAAACTTGGCCCACTTTAAAAGGGAAGCCGAAGGAAGCATGCCCAAGAGGATTTACTCTTTTTCTACTCCTGTGTGTCCTTTATTTTGCTTCCCCTTTTTTCCTACTCTTTAACTCCATTTTTTGCCCCCTTCTTCTCCCGTCAAATTTTTTTGCCATTCTAAACCCCCGACACTCTACCACTTCCCCGATATTACCCCCCCTCCTTTTCATTTACCCTCCCCCAGGCAATATAAAATTCCTCCCCATATTTCCTACGCATTTTCTTCACTCTACCTCTTCCTCTGCTCTCATAAGACCTTTTTTCTCAGACCCTCCCCCAAAAAAATCCTTTTTAGAAAACCCTGAGGATATTAAAAAAAAATCCAATTGGACCCCCCCCTCCCCCCAAAAAAAAAAAGCCCCACCCCCATCCACCCGTGAGTCTCCCCTCCCTCTACATTTTTTATTCTATTTTCCTATATGAATTTCAATTTACTTTGGGGTTCAGCATATTTAATTTCTTTTTAACCATTAACCTTAAGTCATTCTCTTAAATAAGAAGTTATGATTTTTTTTTTTGGTGTGTGGTATTTACAACAAAAATTATGTATGAATGTTTTCATTTTTAGAATAAATTAAACTTTCCCTTTTTGCGTCTTATTCTTTTGGTTTTTACATCTCAAAGCAAGTGCAGGGGATAGTTTCTTTAGTGGTCTTTGTAATTAAATTACAGTTTTTGGAGTTAGAAATAAAGAAGAGTAAAACAAAAAAAAAAAAGAGGAAAAAAACTATCACCCTTGTCATTTTTTGAGGGGAAAAAAAAAATCAGGAAGAAAGGGGGGGGGAGATTTTGTTGTGATAATACCCTGATGTTTCTTTTTTTACAAGAAAAAATATTACATTTGAGAGCATATTTGGGGTGGTTGTCGGTTTGTGTGGAAAATTTAAATTTAGAAATGCTTTTAACCCAATTTTTTTTGTATAAAGGGAAAACAAAAGTAAAAAAAGTAATTTGCTTTTTTTGCTTTTAAACATTTTACCTAGAATTTGTTGAATGTGATATTATAGTCATTGTACTTTTTCAAAAAATAGAGTACTAAATTTTTTTCATTTTTCAGGTACTATTGGGTCTACAGCTTGCCTCTCCCCCGGCCAAACCCCCTAAAAAATGCCCCACGAGAAAGTTTGACTAGGGCCTGTCCTTTCCCTTTGGGGCCCCTGTGGGGCAAAAAAACACCAAAAAAAAGCCCAAGACATCTGCCCAGAAGTCCGTTTCCTCCTTGTCTCCTGTTCATCAGAAAGGGGGATCGAAAAAAAAGGGTCAGGAGGGGCCTTTTTTCCTCCTTTCGCGGAGACGGGTTGTCAGGGAAACCGGCTGTGGGAGAGGCCCGCAACCGGGGCCCGCGTCCCCAGCCCATTCGGTGCTGGTCACCCCGACATTGCAGGTACAGTGAAGGCCAGGTGGAGATGGTGATCTTGTCCATCAGGGCACTGAATTTGGTTTTATTTTTTTTAATCTGAGTTTAATTTATTTGATTCAGTATAAATTTTAAGTTTAAAGGGAGATTTTAAGTTTTTACCCACAGTACTTCTTGGGGGATTTTTTTTTAAAAATAGTGAAAATTTTACCTTTTTTTTTTTCTTCTTTTTTAGACTGGAAGATTGGGGAAAATTTATGTGTATATCAAAAATTTCCACCATTTTTATGAAGGATGAGAGCGTGGTTAATAATGTAAATCATGTTGGTTTTAGTTATCTGAACTCTTTCCCCTTATACGAATGTTCAAAATGTATGGTAATGTTTTATGGACTAATGCCTGTCAGAGCAATGTACCTTACAGGAAAATAATAAATGTACAAATATACCCTAAAAACTTGCACTTTCAATAGAATACCCGCAAACCCCCCTGCCCCTCCCCCCAACATCAAAGACCCTTTATAAGTGAATGTGTCCCAAATTTTTATCCAGTATTAAAAAACAAGTAATACTGGAGTGTCAATTATAGTTTTCAAAAATTTTTAGATTTTCCTACCCCACAAACCCAAAAATGTTTTATAAACCTCTCAAATTTTAACTCCCCTTTAAAGGGGCTTTGTCAAAAAGTGAGGAACTTTTCATTTTAAATACAATATCAGTGAGTGAAAATACTTTAGGCAAAACCGTCCAGTACTTTATTAAGCTGAGCAAACCAAATTTTTGCTCTATTTTTCCCCTTGAAAAATATGTGTTCGTGATATTCATCATCAACTCAAAAAAATCAAAAAACTTCCCGAAAAGCATTTTCTTTTAAACGAGTTTTAATTTAAAAATTATATTTTTCATTTGGTTGGTCTGAAAATAAGAATATTAAAAGATCTGTGATCTGATACCCGCAGGGATAAGAAAATAAATATTGTTAATGGAAAAAACAAAATATATAAGTACATATTTTCTTTTTAAATTTTGAGAACCCCGTCTTTTTTTTCTTGATAGACTTTCTCTTAAGTCAAAGAAAATTTTTTTTATCTGAAGTCTAAAAAAAATAAAAAGAATTTCAAAAAAGGGCATCAGTTTTATATGCCATAGTGGATATTTTTAATCCCTCTTTTGATAACCACATGATCTTAAACCTTGATAGTTTTTTCTAAATTTATTGATAATGCATTACCACACTTTGGGCAGCAGCCAAAGTACATGTAAATAAAAATGCAAAAATGGTACAGATATAGTTAATTTGCAATGGAGAGGAAAGAGTGAGAACCTTTTCAGGAACTTCATTTTAATTTTCTTTCTTTTGATCCTATTTATTTTTTGGTTTATCAACTGGTGCAAATAGCCTTTGAATAGCAAGTAAAGCAGATCCCTAAATAATGTAAAAGTGTGAAGCGAAAACCTGTAATAACACAAAAAATCCTACGTCACTTTTACTTCCGATAAAAAAGTTTTTTTATAAGCGTCTTTTGCAACTCAAAGTTACTTTCTTGAAATTTTCTCAGATGGAGTAATTTTAGCTAAGATCTATTTATTTTGAAAAGATCTAACTTTTTAAAACCTATTATCATGCAGCAGCATGTTTCACAATATGAAAAAATTATACATTTACGAAACCAAAGAAATTAAACCAAAACGTTTTATGAATAGTGAAAATTTTTAGCATTCTTTTTAAAAACATTTAAATCAAATTCAAAGTAAGATTCATATGTAAAAGGACACTTGACATGAAAGTTTATAAAAGGATATACTTACCCCGTTTGACAGAAGCACTTTTGGGAAAATAGATTTTTCCAAGGGTTCTCTTTATTAAAAGAACAGTTTTTACAGTAAGATAAACCAATGTTATCAAACCCTTGGTTTGAAAAACCACAGTAGGCCTACGGTAGGTTCACAGTATACACAATATATGATATCTTGTATGTTGATGTTTTAGTAAATTTTTTCACATTAATAGCCAACACTGTAAGTGTAAACACATAATATATAGACGTTTTGGTATCATGGAGGTTTTTGATTTTTTTTTTCCATTGTGTAAGAAACTAAGGAAGATTTCCCAAATTTTATAGATGTAGAATATAGCAGGGGATTATAGCCTTTGTAGATTTTTTCAGTTACGGAAAAATAATTCAATTGTTTAATTTGTGGTAATGAGAGAGCATGCTCTAAAAAAACCAGTTGGTTTTAATAATACAAGGATAAAATTTTTTTGTGAGAAGAGATGTTAAATTTTTTTAGATAAATGAGAAAAAAAGAAATCTTATTATTAAAAAATTCATAAGCTAACTTTAAGATATTTATAAAAGAAATAAAATTTAAAAAAAAAAAATGAATGAATCAGAATTTAGTTCTTTATCTCTTTTATAGTTTTAGCATTATTTTTTATACAGATACAAAAAAAAAAAAAGAAAAAAAAAAAAATGATAAAATGATTAAAGTGTACATTTTGTAAGGAAATTTTTGGTTTTGATTTTTTAGAAAAAAGTATTTTTATTTTATGTTTATCGTATCAGAATATTTTTTTTTTGTTTTTTAGCAAAATATGTCACATAAAATGTTTATATTTATATATTAGCAAAATTATATAAAAAAATACAGAACAAATTTTTAAGTACAATTCATTGTGGGAGAAATTAAATTGTGTAGAATTATGTAAGATAATATTTTCCTTCTCTCCTCTCTCTCTCTCTCTCTCTTCTCTCTCTCTCTCCTCTTCTCCCCTCTCTTCCTCTCTCTCTCTCTCTCTTCTCTCTCTCTCTCTTTATAAATTAAATTTTATATATAATTATATATATATATATATATATATATATATATATTATAACATACAATTTCATAATAGTGTGTGTGTGTGTATAAAATATTTTAAAATAATATTTTATATATTATTATATATATATAAATATATTAAAATAGCACACCCAAAAAACACCAACAACACACCCACAACCCCCACAACCACACCCCACAAAACACACACACACACACACACACACACACACACACACAACACCCACACACAACACAAACCCCCACACCACCACACACCACACAACATGTATAGTATATTATAGTATGTAATGTGTTTAATATAATATATTATTTTATATATATAATATATATATATAGATAGTAGAAGATAGATAGATATAGTATTAATAATATGTAAAAGTATGTAATAGATTTTTAGATGGGATAATATAATAAAATATAAATATATAATATTATATAAATTATATAATAGTATATTATATTTATAATATATATATTTATGTTATATATATAGAAAAGATATAGATATGATTAGATAAGATATGTATAAATGATATTAAGTTATTAATGTATATTATATATAAATATAAATATATATATATTATAGTATATTTGTATATAATGTAATATAATATAAATATAAAATATATAATATAATATATATAATATATAATATATATGTATATGTATGTAATATGTATAATATATAATAGAAAGTACATATAAAATAAAAAAATAAATAGTGTGGTATATGTATATAGTATTATGTATATATATATATATATATTATATATATATATATAATAATATTATATAAAATTTTATAATTTATATAATTATATAAATATAATACAGGGTCCTTCTGCCCCCTGATTTTCCTGGAAAACATTGAAAAAAATGATTTTTTAAAAGAAAAGATACAAAATGCAAAAAATCATTATTTTATGTTACACACTGGTACCGAGGTTTTATTGTTTTTTTTGTCAACATTGGAGCGAGGTCACATTTTAAACTGGTAAAAATAAAAAGCTGTTATTGTAACTATTTTGTGTTTTATTTTTATTTTATTTTATTTTTATTATTTTTTTTTTTTTTATAAATTCAAATTGTTTCATTTTATGAAATAGCCTAAATAAGTTGATTTTAAAAAAATTTATATATACAAAACTGAATTCTACCCTTTTTTGGATCTATATACCTGAGAAAGATGCAAAAGATGCGAGTTTTTTTTTATATATTTCGTATTTATCAAACTCGCACTGTATCTTCAGTTATAAGGGAGGTAAGCCCTATGTTTACAGCACGCTCGGGGCATTTTACTTTGGGCCTTTGGACATAAAAATATGTATACTTATACTTTTAAAGTTAGGGGTCCGTTGGATATGATAGCCTAATTTTGGAAAGCATTTTCCTTCTAAATTGCATGAGTTTTCAATTTGCCCAACTATTAAAGTACTGGCGTGTAGTATGGTTAGGTTTGGGGTTATCCTTTTTTATGTTTATTTTATACCTTAAAAACTGGGTGTATATTTTTTTTAAAATTAGTTGAAAAAGATTTTTGGGGCCCCCGGAAAAACCTTCAATTTTCAGATTCAAATAAGAGAAAGGGCCCTGGTTTTAAAAAATTTTTATATGTATAAAATTTTTAAAATATATATAAAATTTTATATATTAATAATAATATTATATATTATATATATAATATTAATATTATATATATATATATATATATATATTATTTATATATATATTATATATATATATTTTTAATATATTAATATATATTTTTTATATAATATATAATAAATATCTTTTTATATATATATATATTTTTATTATTATACACACCAGTTTGTTAGTGTTTTATATATAGCCACCCACACACACAAACACAACACACACCACCCACACACAACCCCACACACACCACACAACAACAACACACACACACCACAAACAACAAACACATACACACACACACACACACACACACACACACACACACACACACCAAACCAACATACATATAATACACAGACATATATAATAAATATTTTATATATAATTATATATAATATCTTATAATTAAAATATATTATGACATCATACATACATACTCATCTACACTAAATCACATCTACATCTACATTACTCTACATCTACATTACATCACATACATATTATATATTTTATTTTATTAAAATATATATATTAAAATAATATATATATATATATTTATATATATATATGTGTTGTTGTGTGTGTGTGGGGTTTTTGGGTGTGTGTGTGTGTGGTGTGTTTGTGTGTGGTTGGTGTGTGTGTGTGTGTGTAAATATATATATATATAATATATATAATATAATAATATATTTAAAAATATATATATATAAATATTATATAATACATATATATTATATAAATATAATATATATATAATTTTAATAATACTATATATATATATATAATTATATATATATATATTTATATTAAAATATATATATATATATAATATTATATATTAAATAATATATAAATATAATATGTAAAAAAATTAAATAAAAAAGATAATTTAAAAAGTGTGTATATTATAATCTTGAAGTACAAGAACAACTTTTAATATACTTCCTCTCAGTTTTAAATGAGAAAACAGTCTGATCAATTAAAAACCAAATGAAATAGCAGCCTAAATCTCAATTTACAGCTGTTACCTTATTTTTTTCCATAAAACTCCCTTTTATTAATTAAGCACTTTCTCCCATATCACTGGGGGAGCTTGTGTGGGGTTTTAGCAGTTTTGGGAAAATTTTGAAATTTTCTAATTACAATATATTACAATACTAGAATAGTCTTGTGAGTGAGAGCCATTCTTTCCTGTATTTCCTTTCAAGGGGGCCAAAAAAAAGGAATTGCTGAATTCCCTGATCCATGGTTAATTGTTATACAAGGACTTTCTTGTCCGTACTTGTGTGAGCGTTTTTGCATGCTGGGGCTCCGGAAGGGCACCCGAAAAAAGCGAGAGGTTTTTGAATTACAAAAAACGTGAGAACACTTTTACCAGGGTTTTTTAATGGAGAGAATTTTAAAAAATAATTGATAATAAAGATGAAATGGCAAAATTCTCCCAATATGAAAAGTTTTGGATCATTTGGGTTAAAATATGTAATGCTGTTTAATTTACGGGCCTTTGCAACTAAGAAACTGGAGAAGAAAATTTAATTTGGCTTTTGAAAGCGATCTACAATTTTTACAGTATTGGTCTTCTATCCGGGATTAAAGTTTCTTCATTATGATGGAAATTTTTGTTTATCTTTTAGATGGATTTTTATAGGGATTTTTTGTCTGTCTTTTAATTGGGTTTGAGTTTAAAAAGGAGATTTCTTTAAAATATTTAAAGAAAAGTTTAGGGGAATTTTTAATAATTGTATTTTTGATATGAAAATAAACTAAAATTCTTGAAATGTTTAATTTTATGAGGGTATGAAGTTTTGGTTAATATTTTTTTTTTTAAAATTTGAGAATTTTTATCCAAATTAATACCCCTAAGCTTGCGTTTTTTTTAAAAAAAAATTTTCCCAAACCCGGGTTTTTTTTAAAAGATTTTAGGAACTTAAGCCTCTTTTATAAACGCTGCAATTGTTTAAAAATTTAGTGATTCAGAGCCTGTTAAAACATTTTTCAGCTCTGCTTTAAAAAAAATTAAATTTTAAAGTAGCTTTAAACAGGGGAAAATGGAAATTAATAAAATTTAGATTTACAAGTAAGGGTTTCCTTGTATAAAGAATTTAGTGACTCTTTAACTCTTTTATTATTGTTTTCTATGAAATTTATGTATTTCACATGTTAATTGAACATCCATACAACATGCAGTAAGGTTGCTCTGCTTGCAGTGTTCTGGTATAGCAATGCATGAGATTTTGTGGGTAAGCCATCAGTAATGTACAAAGTTTTGACTTTTTATATCAGTATATGTAGATTATGCAGGGTAAAAACACACACCACACTCTTTTTTTTAAAAATATGTAAATACAATTTGGGTTTACATGATGTGAATGAATATGGCTCTGTCTTCTTTTTTTTTTCTATGAGGCATCAGGTTTAATACATTTATGTTAACAAGGTTAGTCAGACTATCTTTTTTTTACATCTCCCAAATTTTTATTTTTAACATTTATCACTTATAGATAAAGGGGACAGAATGTTTTTCCCTTTTTTATATATTCTCTTCCGATGGCCCAAAAGAAAAAAAAAAAAAGATCATCAAATACTTTGACCACAGAACGCAAAAAAAAAATCGGTTTAACCCCAGCTGCCAAAAGACCCCATAACTCCGGTCAGGTTTTCTATGCGTAATTTATATTATTGTTATGGCTGTTCCCGGGGAAGACGTTCAGGTTAAAAATTTTTAGTTATAGGTTTGTGTCTCTGGGGACCTAAAGGGGTCTGTTTAAGATAAGCGCCCCCTATAATGCACAAAATTTGGAGGTGTGTGTGTGTGTGTGTGTGTGTGGTGGTGTGTGTGTGTTGGTGTGGTGTGTGTGGTGTGTGGCCATGTGCATTGTGTGTGTGCAAAGTCATGTGTGTTGTGATGGCATGTGGTGTTGGGGAACATGCTTGTGATTGTGTAAATTGTGGGGTATGCGTGTGAAGGGGTATAAAATGAATGTATAAAAAATGCATGTAGCAGTGAGGTAATGTTATTTTTTCCTGCCAAAAAAATTTTTTTTCCCTATCTATTTAGAATCCTATTTTGAAAAAATTTAAATTTCTTTAAATTTAGCCATGAGATCATGAATTACTCCCTTTTTCAGTTTTTCCCGGATTAAAAGGAAATTTATTGTGACCCTATAATGGCCTCAAACATTTAAAAGGGGGAAACCCAAAATTAATTCCAGAAAAACAAAAGTTTTTTAAAAAAAATTTTTACCTTTTTCCATTTCAGCTGACCATCTGAAAAACATCTGCAATAGAGGATATATAAATATGTTGGGGAAATATTTTTCTTAAAAAAAAGATGTTTAAGTGCCCAGTTTTTTTGCTTAGTAATTAATTAGTACATAAAAAATACCATTAATTTCCTTTTAGCAGAAATTAATTTAAATATGGGAATGAAATATGTTTTAAAAAGGATTTATTAATAAGATAAATAATTTAGAATTGAATTCGCTATTGCATTTTCATTCAAATTTTACTTTTAAATCAAATGGCTTGGTGTAGATTTTTGATTTTTTTTTTTATTATGTTTAAGGACTTTTCCATTACTAGATCTGAAAACTGCTTTGTGTAGTTTGGTACTGCATTTTTTAAAATAGCATAAAAGCCGGAATTGGGTATTAACACATGGTTGCAAGTTAACGTGTGGCCCGTTGAAAACGTAACACCCCCTTTAAGAATTTCTATTTTAATCTATATGTAGCGTACTGTTTAAACATTTAGGGAAAATAATACTTTAAATTATACATATTTTTATTTTGTTTTCATAACTAAATTGGGAAACATAAGAAGATGATATAGTCTAGGAATTTTCTACTGTAAAACAAAAAGTTTTTTTTGACTACAAAGTAAAAGACTGAAAAAGGTTTTTTCAGGGATATTTTCATTTTTTTTTGCGGTAGCTGAGCTTTTGATTTTTTAGAAAAAAACACATTTAATTTACAAATGCAAGTATTTTTTTTTTTCTTTTTTCTTCTTTTTAACCCCTGTTTTTTTGAGAGATTTTCCTTTATTTTTATTTTTAGGTAATGAGGGATGGAAAAAAAATTACTTTCTTTTTTTTCTTTATTCCTATTTTGATATATGAAATGTTTTTCTTTCGGGGGGGATTATTTAACTATGTAACTCCTGTTTTTAAAAAAGGTAACATATTTGAAAATGTTTTAGAATCAAAGTCCCGTATATGTATAGTGTACAGTAACTTTATGAAAAAAGAATTCAATAATATAATTAGATGTACATTATAGTTCTGCTCAGGGGGACAAAAAACATTGGAAATGTTTGTAAAAAATAGTGAATATTTTTTAAAAAAGAGAAGACATTAATGCACTTTCTTTTTAAAGTTTATGTCAATCATTACAGCACAAAAAAAACATAAAAAAAAAGCCCCCCCCATTTCAACTTTTTCATTTTTACCTAAGAAAAATCCAAGGGGATTGAAATTTGGTAAAAAGAGGATTTCATACTATAGATTTTAATTCTTAAAGCATAATTGAAATCCAAATTTATTAAAAGGGTTTTCACTTCATTTTTTGGACAAAAATTCTAATAAAAAAGTTTTCTTTCCCCAAAAATATGATTTTATTTATGAGTGTCCAAATTGGTATTTTTCAAGGCACATATATTACTTACTTTCAAATCTACTGCTTATATCTAAAATTTCATTATTCTTTCTACTTAGCAGCCCCCGATTTTTCTTTGGTGTCAATAAATTATACATTTAATATTTAAAAAATTTCCATTTTGTGATGCTACAAGCTGCTAGAAATTTTGTTATTACATATAAGAACATAACCTTTTTACCCCTTTTATCTACCTTTTTCAAAGGACTATTAAAAAAGCATTTTTCATAATCTTTTTAAAAAAATAACAAGCCCCTTACATTTTAATGGTCGTAAAAAATAAAATGATAATTCTTTTTTAAGTTAATTCCTCTTATTTTTAACTGAAAGAACTTTGGGTCACAGCAAAATTACCTTTAAAAATAGCAAGAGAAATGATAAATGCAAACAAAAAAAATCAAATGAGATACACACATCAATCATTTTTTTTTTTTACCACTGTTTAAAAGTAGAAAAATAATCTTTTATTTTTTCAAGCTTTCCCCAATGAATTTTTTTCTAGGTTTGGTTTTTATGTACCTGCCATAAAAAAATAGCATTTTGGGTTCATTTGTAACCCTTTCCTATAGAGAGTTAGAAGGAAAAATAAAGCTAAATTCCTTAACTTTTAAAAACAAAATTAGCAATTGTTCCTGATTAAAAAAATCATATTTCATTTCAAAAGAGTGTTTCTTCATTATCCTAAACCCCGTTTTTTAAAATCAAATAAAAATTTCGAAGTAAAAAAATCCAAAATTTTAAATTTAAAAACTTTCTAATTAGAGTAAATGATTAGAGATATTACTTACTTTCTAGAATGAATAAATAACTTTTTTTCTTTTTTCTTTTTTTTAATATTGGAAACCAGGTACTATGTCAATACTCACAGATTTTCTAACCAAATTTTGAACATTGTTGATTTTTCTAAAGGGTAACAACTTTTTATTCTACAGTTGTATTTTTTTACTCTCTCTTTTCCTTGTACATTAAAAACGGGCCTTTTTCTTCATTTTAACTTTATAAAAAACCCCTCTCCCCTTTAGCATTTTTTAGTTTTCTCTTTTTGCACCTTTTGTATGTAATATGAATTCTTTTTTAATTAAAAGAACAACAGTATCTACATGTCAAACAAAAAATTTATCTTGTAGTACTTTTTTAAATATGGTCAAGGATACCCTTAGATTATGCATTTTTATAATGAATGCTTTTGGAGTAGGAGAATAATTTTCTTTTTGCCAAATTTAAAAAAAATTTTTGAAAACACAAGATAATAGATGTGGATAATGGTTTTAAAATATTCAACCTTAAAAAAGACCACAATAGTGGGAAAAAGTCTGTCCTGTAATAAAGGCTAATTCTAAAAAAGGCACCTTTAAAATGAATCAAACAAATAAAGATTCCAACCCAAGCAGAAAAAAAATTTTATTTAGTATAAAATTATTTACTTTATAATTAAAAAAAATTATAATAAAAAATAAAAAATTAAAAAAAAATAAAAACTAAAAAAAATCAAATTTTCCATGCTTTAAATGTGAATGATGGTTGCAGCAAATGGTGATTAACATATGAAATTTGAATATTCCTATGGAAACAAGCAAAAATTTTTCTGAGTACAGGTTTTGTAAAAAAGAAAGACTGGGAAATTTCCCCGCCTTATATTGGAAGGGGGATGGAGAAGTTAAAAAACTAAAGCTTGTTTACATTTAAAGTGTCTTTGCACCTCAGGGAGTTTTTTAATTTTTGAAATAATAAAGAAAACAACCAGTATGTTATAGACCACAACACTGAATAAAAGATGACTAAATCAGTAACAGCACCAATGAGTCTTGTTCAGTTTGCAACTATCTGACAAAGCTGGCAATCATATCAAAATTGTAATTTACTCTTTTTGGTGACACAGAAAGAAATAATATGAAGATGAAATCCTAGAAGTACTACAGCCAAGATCTTGAAGCACTTGAGTTCTGCCTACTGCAATAATGTCAACACTGTCATTCAATCACCAACTCTTGCACTCGTTTCTGCTGAATGTTAGCATCAGGCACTATAAACTTGTCATACAGCACAGACTATTACTTATGACAAGCTACACAACATTTTACACTAGGAACCTATGTTAACTCTTGTACTAAATGTTATTTTCTCTTACATCTCTTAGTTTAAAACCTAAGAACCCAGGATTTCCGGGTTTCAGCAAAGTTAAAGGGCTAAAGTAAAAAGGGAAGGTGCCTTGACCAAGACTTACATGTAAAGCTTCATAAATAGCAGTGTATTCATGAGAGAGCACCCAATTCTTAATACTTTTGATACTGTGGAAAATGGGTTATCTAAAATTATGTGCCATATTAACCACTTATGCTGCGGAAATGGCTTAGTGGATTTTAATTACAATTAGAACACTTGGATCCTCAAATGAACTTTGGAGGAGCAAGATAATTTACTCAATACGCTACTTGTGTTTCTTCAGATTGAATATAAAGTATACAATCAAGCAGATGCATTTTGTTGTGTTTCTCCACATTTATGCCTTGCTGTCAAATACTAATTAATTTAATACTTAAAACCATAATACTGTTTTGATCAAGAATAGGAGAACTCATGTTGACATACGCAACTTCCTTCATTTACTTTCATTACTTGGTCTTCAATCCTTTCCTAGCACCTATCATCAATCTAAGTATGCAATATGGATTTGTCTAGCTTGTCTGGCCATATGTTAATAAAAAAAAAAAAATTATTTACACAAATATAATCACGACAGCAAAATATTTATGCAAGTTGGCCAACAAACCCCTTTCAGTGCTTAAGAGACTGGAGTGATATGATATGTACTATCTCAGCAAATTTGTAATCACACGTCTCTACAAATAACAAAATTATGCATCGATTATATAAATTGTGCAATGCTCATTATGTAGTGAAGAAAAGTAACTAGGGTTTATGCACTTTTTTCAAGTTTAATGTATTTGTACAAAAAGATTTACAAAAAGATCAGGTTCAAAATCTTTTACCATTTGAGACTTTAGGAAAATAAATTACTGTTTGTAGACTTCTGATGCTTGAGCTTTCAACTCTGCAAACTTTGCTGTAAAGTCTACACTATTTTCATTGTACACAGATATGAGATTCGGCAACATGGGGCCCGAGGAAGCAGGCTGTGATGATCCCCGAGTGAGAACCCCCGACGGGGGGGCTCAAAAAATTTTAAGCAGGCTGGAAAAGGGAGAAATCATTGACCTCATTGTTAAGCCACTGGTTATCAGACTGCTGCAGAAGACGTGAGGGTGACGAGGGTGGGGAGGGAGGTGTCGTGGACAAGGCCGGAAAACCCGATATATCCACTGCAGAGATCCCTTCAACAACGTTGCCACCATCACCATTGTTTTCAGTAGCAATCCCGCAACTGTCACTTACTAGAGATGGTGTACCCAGGAGAGCAGAATCAAGAGAACGGGGCTGAGTTGCAGCAGCAAGCAAGCCTGGAAAAAGATGGGAAAAAAAGGAAGATTGGTTAACATAATAACACTTGCTTTCTAAAAGTTGAATTATGTCAACTGTCTTTCAATTATAGAAAAAACTAAATTATTTGGACTTTAATACTGTGGGTAAATATAAATGGATAATTGGAGATTAAAAAATAACAAACCAAATTTTTAATACTTACTTGAAAAAGCTGGAGTTAGAGTTGGAGATTCCTAAGGTAATATCAAGTAGTTTGTCACTACTGGTCTCCTGGAGACTGTTAACGCCACTCATAGATGAAGTAGAAGTTGTAAGCCTTACATATGTGGAGGTGACAGTGGATACAGTGGATACTGGAGGCATCTCTGCACCTAGTGTCACAGTAGTACTTTCCCCAAGAAGACTTGGTGCCTGGTCTTCCAGTGTGACAGTTCCACCAAGGGAAATATCTAGGAGAGGCAAATTGACAACACCTTCAGGAATATGGAGCTCTGGCACGGTCACTGCTGATGCGTTTTCGTGATGTGGTGAGAGGAGAGATGCAAAGCTTCTGCTCATGTCTGGAGGTGACGAGGCAGATAGAAGAGCGGAAAGGGAGGGCGGTGTAGGTGACACATTGTGAACCTGAATGGGGGGGGCATTGCTAGCTGAATGTGGTGTGGGTGTGTTGAGTAAGGAGGCAAAGCTATTGGTTTGTGAAGGAGGGGGTGAAAGCTCAAGATGGCTTGTACTGGCAGTGGTGAGTAATTTTGTAATGGGTGATAATGAGGATGAAATGCTCTGTGTTAGTACATTTGATGACAATGAAGGTGATATAGATGATGATGAATTACTGACTAGGGGTAAATTGGTCATTATTCCACCACTTAGGCTTGGTAATGAATCAAGTGAGAGTGAAGAATTGAATAGTGAAGGTGATGGAATTCGTGGACATGAAGCTACTGTGGTTACAGTAGAATGGCCACCAGTATTGGGGGATTTGTTCGTGTGAGAGGGCTGTGGTGTCCCTGGTGGTGTGCTCAAATCTGGTAGTTCACTCAGTGCTTGTGATACTATAGTGTTAAGCAGCCCATTTACAGGGGAAGCATTAGTTAATGTATTTACTGTAGTACTGAGTGTGTTATCAACCCTTGATGTAGATGTAAGAGCTTCAACCCTTCCTGCAGAATTACTGGGTGTGTCCACAGTGACTGGAGCTCCACTTGCAGAGGTAGGCATTTCTACTGTCAACAATGGTTGACCTGATACATTGACAGATATAGCATTGCCTAATGCACAGGGAGTACTTGAAGGTAATGCTGTTGGAAGCCTAGGCGTCAGTGCTGGTAGCTGCACTGGTGAAGGGGGTTTATTATTAATCAAAGATGTCTGCACTGGCTGCAACAGCTGATGTCTTATTGGCTGTGTAGGTGATGACAATGAAGGTGACACTTTAGGCTGCAGGTTTGAAGAGATGAGGCTGCCTGTGGAGACTGGGATACCACTGGGTGCTGGAGCAATTGTAATAGGTATGAAGCTGCTACTAGTCTGAAATAGATAGCATAAGAGTAAGTAATTTCTCTGTTTCATTTTGGTTTAGGTGGATGCCCTAATAGTCATGATGCAAAAATGGTAAGAAAGTATAATAAACTTGGTAGATTGCTGGAACAATCAGGTTTCTTTGATGTTTTCTTTATGTTATGTATCTAATTTCAAATGTTAGCAAGAAAACTAGATATATATTAATCAAGAAATACACCAACCAAAGGAAATTATATACATTTTTTTCCAGTATGATATTCTGTTCATGTCCATTTACAAAATAACTATAAATAGTACTCAGTATATCAATTATAATGAACATAGACTATGAAGCCAAACCTGATCTTGGTGTGAAGGGGTTAGCATCTTGACAGTGACAACTCCTGGTGGGGGGACAACAGCTTTGGGTAACAATGGCAACTGGCGCTGGACCACAACATTCTTGCGCACAACCCTCCTGCCCGGCCTGTTGTTGTACCTTGGTAAAAATTTCTGGAAGGGAATAGAAAATCTCAATAACTTGCTCTAAAATAAGGAAATTAAAAAATATATATTAAAGAAAAAAAAATATAGCAAAAAAATCAGTAATTATCTACTTTCTTTTTCTTCACACCATCATTAATCTCAATTCACTATATATCCTAAGTCATTTAAATTATTCAATTCCCCATAACTTTCATATCAAAATAAGATAAAGAAGAAATAGGGGGGGGGGGGAATTAATAAAAAAATAATAAAAAAAACAAAAATAAGAAATAAAAAAAGAGGAGGAGGAGAAAGTAGAGGAAGAAGGACAGGAAGAGTAGGAGTAAGAGGAGGAATAAGAATAAGAAAAAGAATATGAATGAGGAGATAAGATAAAATTCCTTCCTAAGAACCTACATTCAGCTGAGCATTGAAAAAAAAAATAATAATAATAAATAAATAATAATAATAAAGAAATAAATAACAAAAATAAAAATAAGAAATAAAAGAAAGAGGAGGAGGACAGGAAGAGTACGAATAAGAATAAGAAAAAGAATATGAAGGAAGAGACAAGACAAAATTCCTCCCATGAAACTTACATTCAGTTGAGCATTGAAGCTGGCCTGCTGAGAGTGAACCTGCCTTGGCGCAGGTGCTACAGGTACTCGGAACTCTCCCCCATCACCCCCAGTCCCTACAACGACCCGCACTCCTGCCATCTGCCCCTGATCCTGCGAACCTGAGGTGGTGCTTGTAGGGGGGATGGCAACCGATGAAATAGGTGGCAAGAATGTTACTTCGACTCCATTGCTGGTGCTGCTACTGGTGCCATTTGTTATGTCGACCTAAAGACAAGATTTGTAATTACAATCCCTTGCTAGGAAGTCATGATGATATGTTGCCTGAGGTGAATTTCTTTCAGTTAGTGAAATCTCAACTTGGTGTTTCACCTCTGATTTTACATTTCAACTTCTTATTTTCAATCACCTTATTACTTCTGTATACATACTTTTGTACATTTTAACTACATGAACTTTTTTCTAACTCATTACCCATTCTTTGGTCCCATTATCATCACAATGTATTTCTTTTATGAAAACTAATACTTTTTCCTTATTAACAATGAATACCACCCTTTACTTATTTTACATGAACATCTTCCCAACCCTAACGAGTACAAAATTGTCCAATTTGTCCTACCTTTGATAGTCCTGAGCCCATTACATCTGGTATCAACTTTTTGGCAGATGAAGGCTTGTTGCGTTCCTTGAGTGTTTTGGCAGCAAGAGGACTTCGCCCCGCAATCACTTGCTGCATTCCTGGGCTGCGCATATTGGGGCTGTTTCCACCAGTAGATCCTAATCTTCCACTACGAGGGCTCCTACCACTGTTGGGACTCCGGCCAAGCCCTAGGAGGCCTTGTCCCTTTGTTGCAGCTGGGCTACGGAACCCGCCACTCCCCCGGCCACAGACATGTCCACAGGAGCAGGATTCTGTCGGGCTTTTGGCCATGATCACTCTTGCCATGGACAATAGCTGCACCAGCATTCCTGACAGATTCTCCACTGCTGCTCTTTTGGCTTCCCCTGCATCCACTTTACTTTTATCATTTGGATTTTCTCTACTGCTGTCTGCTGGCTCTTTGCCTGTTGCATCTGGTCTCTGCTCTCTCTCCATATTGAGCATGGCCCCCATCCCTGCCCCTGGAAGGTTACTAGATGCTAAAGCAGCTGCCCTTGTTATATCACAATTGACAATTCCACTTATAGCTCCTCCTGATGGAGTATCCTCCTGTGATTTTGTCTGTGAATCATCTGATTCACCCAGCTTCTCTGTCACTGGCTCCTCAAAATCATATTCCAAGTTGAGTTTCTTATTCTGCCCAAACTGAAACAAGAAAAGAAGGTTGCATAAAATAAATACTCTTTGTCTTCCAAGATTAAAACATAACAGAAAATACCAGTTTACTATACAATTTTTACAACCAGATAATGATTTCAACAGGGATCCTCTTACCAACAGATATAATTCCCCGATAGTTATTCCTCCCACAGAGCTGAGAGTCCAACCTCCCTGTATTTTCTGCATCCAAGCCTCAGTGTCCTCACCAGGTGTGGCTGTGACATCTCCCTTTTGATCTTTTTCATCTTCATCTTGCCTAGGACTATCTAATCCTTTCTCTTCCAAAGGGGCATTACCTCGGGTTGAATTTGCCTTTGAGAGAACAATGAAAAATTGCATTGCAATAATTATCCAGACAGTTTATGACTACTGGTTATCAGAGAAGTCATTGATAAATGAATAGTGTTTACAAAGAGGAACATATATATTACCTGGTTTGCTGAGCTCTTTTGCACTTCTCCAACATTTGCTGTGAGCCTGGTACTCTCCCCTACACAAACAACATCCGCATCATTTTCTGGTGTTCCAGCATTGGCCACAGTCTCTAGAGCAAGCAACTGTCTTAATGCTTCTGTTGACTCTGCTTCATTCTCTTCCTTCACTTTAATATCGGAGTCTATGATGCCATGTGACATCATGAGTGGGGAGTCTGGAGGCTCCTCCTTCACCTGCATAGGCCCACAAGCACTCTTCGTGGTACCTGCTGGAGCATCTGGTGAGAGTATGACTGCCTCTTCCTGGTCCCCATCTGGTGAGTTCATCCCCCCCACCTCCACGTCACTTCCATCCTCCAGTTCTTCTTGGGACACTTCCCCTCCCAGGTCTTCTAAATCTCCTCCCAGGCCATCGACATCACAGCCAGGACCCTCTGCATCTCCCCCCAGCCCCTCTGCATCACACTGTGGACCCTCCCCCTCTCCTGCAATCTCATAGATGATTATCTCTTCAGTTGGTCCCTTACTCAGGGGTTGTTTGCTTTCCTTGCGCTTGTTACTTCTTCCTATTTTCTCTCCACGCCGTCTGAGTCTTGCCTCGTGGCTGAGGAGGGACACTGCTGAGCTCTTCATCAACACATCAGGCTGCAATGAGGAAAGCCTTTATAAAGTGGGCTGGGACAACTTAGTAACAAGGATTTCTTGCTAGAATTAAAGTAATAGTAGGAACATCAATGTTATATAAAATTAATGATCAAGGATCATGAATAATTTGTGTACTGACAATAATGAAACCCAATATTTCTTAATAACAAAAACAACTTCAACTACTACCACTAATATTACTACTGCTACTACTACTAAAAAATTATGTATGCAAGTATACCTTTTGATAAATAATAAAAGACAAATCAATATCTGATATCTTATAACATGAGAGAAAATAACACATTATAATCAAACTAACCTGCACTGAGATAGGCTTAATAACAGTACCCTTGGGAGGTAAT